>NC_142933.1:30004040-30014040 GCF_046866305.1 Octopus bimaculoides
CACATATAACTGTCATAACTTTATTCACGTCGAGGATTTTTTAAAGGAACATATTATCAAGCCAGTAAGTTGAAAAAGATAAAATAGCAGAATTTGAACTCGGAATGGAAAAGACCACAAAGTAAAACCATAGGTATCTAATCTGACATTGAAACAGTTCTGATACTCCACTGCATAAGTACACCTTTATGCCTGTGTTGAATGTGTCTGCCTGTACGCTTGTGTGTATGTATGTATGTACGTATGTATGTATGTATGCATGCATGTATGTATGTATGTATGCATGTATGTATGTATGTATGTATGTATGTATGTATGTATGCATGTATGTGTGTGTATGTATGTATGTATATATGTACGTGTGAGTTTGTGTGTGTGTGTGTGTGTGTGTGTGTGTGTGTGTGTGTGTGTGTGTGTGTACAGGCTCGTATGTGTTTTTGTATGTCTGCATGTGTGTCCACGGAAAGGCAGAAATGTGCGTCCGGTTATCTGTGGACGTTCCGTAAAACAAAGAGTTAAATATGAACAGATATAAGCTAAGCAAAAAGCAAAATGCAAAATGAAATCATAAAGACATAAAGAAAGAAAGAAGATTAGAAAAAATGTGAAACGTAAAAGAAAATGGCAAGAGACGAGAAATAATGTTACAAACGAAAGTAACCCAAAAGATAAAAAACATTTGTTTGTCTATTTTATTTCTCTCATTATTTATATTATTTATTTATTCCGCATTGTTATTTATTTTTATTTTCCAATATAAGCATTGCAAGACTAAATCAGAAGTATACAGGGATTTATTGGACAATTCTGTTTTCTTCGTCTTGAAAATAATAGAATAGAAAACAATATACACACACATACGTACATACACTCACACACACACACACAAACACACAAAACACACACACACATACACACACACACACACACACACACACACACACACACACACGCGCGCACATGCATTTCCATGTATATGTTTATATATATTATATATGAGATGACAAACAGAAGGAAACAATAGGACGTTAAAAAAATTTACGAAACGAAATAAATGAAGAGAAAAGTATACCATATTATATAAAAAGAACCGAAACGAAAAGTTTAGAATAAAAGAATATATATCAAACAGCCATATAAAATATGCGAATCGGATTAACATTTAGGTTTACACACATGTAAATCTCTATTTATTTATATGTATCTGTCTATCTACCAATCTATCTCCTTATCACCCTTCTCTCTCTCTCTCTCTCTCTCTCTCTCTCTCTCTCTCTTTCTCTCTCTCTCTATCTATATATATATATACGTGTTTGTGTACACACCCACACACACTCACACACACACACACACACACACACACACACACACATACAAGAATTTAGAGAGGAATGGTGAGAAAGTGAGAGCGAGAAAATAAAAATGACAAATAGAAAGTTAGTAGAAACACCGAATACGAAAAGGAGAAAAGAATTAGGCGAAGGAAAATAAATGGAGGACATGAAAAGAATGAATGAAGGTTGATAAAAAAAAGTATACGAAACGAAATATCGACGTGGAAAGCGTAACATAATTGTAAAAGACCAGATAAATATACAGAGTAACTACAGAATAATAAAACATGTAAATATTTTTAACCTTCACAAAGGTTTTATAACTAAAGTATTAAACTCAAAATGGTGTAACACTATCTCGCTATGATCACGCTCATGTATTTGTATGTATATAAATGTATACATATTTATATGTCGAATTAACATATCTGTATGCATGGAGACAAGCACACAGACACACACAAATGTCCATATATGTATTTTTATCTATCTATCTATCTATCTATCCATTTATCCATCTCTCTCTCTCTCTCTCTCTCTCTCTCTCTCTCTATATATATATATATATATATATATATATATATATATATATATTATCCGAAATGTACAGTACTATATATCCATCACAGTCAATCTTACCTATCGATTTCACACTAGGGGTATAACAGAGTGTTAGGTAACAATTCGATTATATAACCATACGCTTTTCAGAGGTAGCCGATATGGAATGAAATATGGTGATATACACATACACACATACACACACACACACACACACACACACACACACACACACACACACACACACACACACACAAATCATGCATATAGATATTTGAATATTTATACTTATATCGTTATATGTGTATATCATTATATATATATATATATATATATATATATATATATATTTATATCTTTTTTGCTCAGTTAAGGCAGCGAGCAGGCAGAATCATTAGTATGCCAGGCATAATGCTTAGGCGCATTTCGTCTGCTTTATGTTCTGTGCTCAAATTCCGCCGAGGTTGAAGTTGCCTTTCATCCTTTCGTGGTCGATAAAATATGTACGTCAAAATTTGAAAGAAATGTTTTGTTAGGTAGAGTGATATTAATGACATGGTGTTAGAACTCAATATACATATGCTTCAGAATAGTGTTAGTTAAATACAGAACTTAAAATATAATTATGTAATTAGTAACTGAAGATTGTGCAATGAACACATCATCAGATCAGTGGTGTATATATGTATACACGCGCGCGCGCACATACATATATATAGGCGCAGAAATGGCTGTGTGGTAAGTAGCTTGCTTACCAACCAAATGGTTCCGGGTTCAGTCCCACTGCGTGGCACCTTGGGCAAGTGTCTTCTATTATAGCCTCGGGCTGACCAAAGCCTTGTGAGTGGATTTGGTAGACGGAAACTGAAAAAGAAGCCCGTCGTATATATATGTATATATATATATATATATATATATATATATATATATATATATATATGTGTGTGTGTGTGTGTGCGTGTGTATGTGTTTGTGTGTCTGTTTTTGTCCCCCACCATTGCTTGACAACCGATACTGGCGTGTTTACGTCCCCGTAACTTTGCGGTTCGGCAAAAAGAGACCGATAGAATAAGTACTAGGCTTACAAATAATAAGTCCTGGGGTCGATTTTCTCGACTAAAAGCGGTGCTCCAGCTTGGCCGCAGTCAAATGACTGAAACAAGTAAAAGAGTAAAAGAGAATATATATTCGTATCTTGTCGTTGTCGTGAGTTCTCTTGATTTTCTGAAATGTTGTCTTACGAAATTCAATTAGTTATATTTCGTCGTCTTCTCATACGTACTCTCACATGAATGTAAACTGCGATACGTGGAAACATTTTTTGACACTCCTTGTAAATGATCTTTAGGAATTCTTCTCCGGTGATGCTTAGCTTACGTATTATCTCCGCTTTTCTTTTAATATCAATATGTCGTTTTTGTTGCCTGTTGTCTTTTCGGTGCAGCTCAACGTGTTTGCATCCTAGATGGTAGAGATCCCTCCATGTTTCTCTATTCCCTGCGACAGCCTCTGTCTCTTCTTATTTGCCTCAAAGTGCGAATTTCTGCTTCATGGCGTTTTTGAATCAAAGTTGTTTACTGCCATTATGACATTTTCCTGTTGTCAATTCAGAATAAATGATGGTTTTCAATAGTCGTTCATTGTTCATAGTCAGCCCATTGCTCTACGTCTCAATCTTTATCATTTCTACGAGGACACAGATGCGATCCGTAGTTCTCAGGGGAACTAAGCAAAATTTTCCTCGACGAAACTGTTTCAAGTGTTTGACGTGACGTCGGTAAGCGTCAACATCACGCAAATATAAAGGAGCCAAGAATCTGTGGTCGGTACACTGGCAGTATGGTGGTAGTTTTGAGTCCGTCTCTCTGATAAAGCTTTTCTTCTGCTGCATTACCTATTCATATCCTGTTGACCTCATTGCCGATGGTGGATTTTAAGATAAAATATAAAAGCATGAGAATATTCGATCGGGTTGTTATTGATGGTTATTTCGATGTTTTGGGGGTGGACATTGGAGGAAGTTGGTGCAGGTTGTGAATCTTGTAGCATTAACTGTTAGGCTGTCATTTTTATATACTGAGATCAATTTGTCACGTATTTGTTCTAAAATAAAGAACAAAGAATTATAGTGAGAAGAGGATTGAAGGCATGAAGAACGTCCCCTTGCTGCACGCTAAGTTTTGAATTCAAACGATGTTGATGATCCGTTTGATTTTACCAAACACTTTATGTTGTCATGAAGAGGACGGTTGATGGCAACTAATTTCAGTGGGATGTCGAATATCTGAAATATTTTCCACAGTGATTTACAGTATACGGTGACATCTTCCGTCAGATCGTAAAACAAAACTTGTAGCGATTGTTGTTCCTTGGTTTTTTTCTTGCAGTTGACGAATAGCAAAAATCATGTCCATTATGCCGCATCCAGAGTGAAATCCGTTCTGCGATTTAGAGAATATTGATTCGATTATTGCTTGGAAACTTTTGAATAATATTCTCGCTATTTTATTTTTCTAGCAACCGAAGGAAGCAAAATTTCTTTACCGTTGCAGCTATCAGTTGCATCTCATAACTTGAAACTTTTCATGCCATGGTAATTTTAGTGGTAGTGATGGTGGTGGTGATAGTGGTGGTGGTGATGGTGGGTGGTAGTGATGGCAGTGGTTGTGATGGTGTTATGATATTATCGGTTATACAATAATGATAGTAATCTTTGTGACAGTAGTAATGAGGTCAAGTTGTTGTTGTTTAGTCTCAGGTCAACCCTGATCGACTAAACCTTTGATTAAAAGTACTTCGGCCGTAACCATTCCAGAGTTTTACCCCTGTCCTTTGCTAAGTAACATGTTAGGGTGTGATTTGAAGTTAATTTGGCTACTATTTCTAGCATTCTAAGGATCAGTCAAAGGTCTTTTCATTGTTCTAGTTGCATGGTTGTGGTTGTTGTAGAGGAGGTTACTGGCAGTGGCGGACTGGGTCTAAAATTATTGGGTGCCAGGAGACTAAGGGGACTCACTCGCAGTATAAGGGGGCCCACCCGCAATTACAAGGGAGCCCACCCGCAACTACAAAGCTATCATTTATTTATTTATTTATTTTTGCTAAAAGTATTCTTTTCAACTGTCTACAAACACATCCAGGCTGAAATAATTAATGCATTCTTCCAGAAATGAATTCTAAAATTCCCAAGCTTGAGGGGCTGGGCCCCTTAGATACTAACATGGGCCCACATATATGGATTCTAATAGCGCAGGAGCCCACTTGCCATCGAGAAAGCTGGCAACCTGGCCAGTCGGTCACTGGTTGCTGGTGATGGTCATAGTTGTAGTGGTGGTAGTGGTGATGGTAGTGGTGGTGGTAATGAATTTAATGGTTGTAGTTGTAGTAGTGTTAATATCGGCAATGATCATAATGATTTTAATTAAGAGAGATGGAGAAAATAGATTTAATGGTGATGGTATCGGCGGCGGCAGTGATGGTGGGGGTGGCGGCGGCAGTGGTGGTTTTCGAGGCGTTGGAGTTGGAGGCCTTTGTTCCACTAAGTAGAGGTGGTCCTACTTTCATTTCAGACTGGTGGTAGCGGCAGAGGTGAAGACGGCGATGGTGGTAGTGGAGGCGGTGACGGTGGTGGGTTTTGTTGATAATGGTAGTGGCGATGGTAATAATGGGAGAATTGATGGTATATACGCGATGCTTATGGTAACTGCTGTCGTGAATGTTATGTTGGTAGAGACGTTCTTTAAAACAGTGATAGTAGTAGTGGTGGTAATGATAGTGACGTTATGATGGAGGCGGCGGCGGCAGTGGTGGTGGTGGTGGTGGTGGTGGTATGGGATGGTGAGGCATCGTGTTAATGAGAGTTGAGCATTTTGAAGAGGATCCCACCAACTTTGCCCTGAATCCCCTAAAGTTCTAGCAAATTGTGACAGTAGTGGTGGTGGTGGTGGTGGTGGTAGTGGTGGTGGTGGTAGTGGTGGTGGTGGTGGTGGTGGTGGTGATAATGATGGTGGTGATGTTGATGGGAGGAAGTGTTTACTGTCCGTAGGAGGCCCCTTAATGCAATTATGTAGGGGTCTGTGATTAAATCCGAAGTTCAGTGAATTCTGTGAAAAGGGACTAAAAGTAATTAGATATTCAGTCAGACATAGTGTAAGTAAATTAGGGAGCTGATAAGTAACACAGCCATCATTGTAAATAGAACATGCCGACCTTTGACCCTCCCCCTTTCTATTAGGTCCATAACAAAGACGACACTCTATTGCACGACGGTACGGCACGATACATCGACCAAACATTTTATATTATCTAGAATACATTCGCAAATATCCTGGAAATCTACACCGATATGTATGTATGTCGATAGATATGTTTGTGTGTGTGTGCATGTATATATATATATATATATATATATATATATATATATATATATATATATATATATATATATATATATATATATATATATATATATATATATATATATATATATGTATACATGTCTCTTAAAGGATAGAGCTCAAAATCAATGCATTGAAGATACTTTATTGCAGCAACAATTATAATAACAGAAACAACCACAATAAGCCAAACCTATGCACATTTCAATAGGGTATCCCGGAAAAATAAACCACATCATCAGATGTCTCGTAAAATATTGTAACAAATTACAACATATTACAAATTTCTGGATACTCCATCTCATCAGGGTCGCATTATTGCCATCACCAATACTATTATTAGCAAAACACACACATCATCCAAGAGGGTGAAAGAATAATCGACGGCACGCAACCTACCATCGGTGTACGTCGCTGGATTTCGGTTGACTGGTTTGTTTACATTCTGTAAGAAAATAACGATGGTAAGTTGCGTGCCGTCGATTATTCTTTCACCCTCTTGGATGATGTGTGTGTTTTGCTAATAATAGTATTGGTGATGGCAATAATGCGACCCTGATGAGATGGAGTATCCAGAAATTTGTAATATGTTGTAATTTGTTACAATATTTTACGAGACATCTTATGATGTGGTTTATTTTTCCGGGATACCCTATTGAAATGTGCATAGGTTTGGCTTATTGTGGTTGTTTCTGTTATTATAATTGTTGCTGCAATAAAGTATCTTCAATGCATTGATTTTGAGCTCTATCCTTTAAGAGACATGTATACATATATATATATACAAAAACTCAACTGTGAGTTTTTGGCTAAGACTGTTAACAGATACTATATATTTTGTAAAATTTGTTTTATAAAAGTATATATTTAATATATATATATATATACATGCACACACATACACACATATATATATATATATATTTGCATATATACACACAAACATGTACATGCCTACATATATGTGTATATATAAATGCATATATGGACACAGGACGTCAAAAAAACGTGAACAAAATGAGAAACGCGAACATAAAATACAAAAGCATGGGAAACGAACTTTTTTTCAAACAACGAAAGAAACAAATAGAGAAATGAGACAAGCAACATAAAGAGCATTCACTTCATCAGTTGTTCCCTGTTTTATCTACTCCGCGTTTCGAAGGTAGGGATAAAACGCAACTTCGTTAAAACATTCCTTCCCGCGAAGCAAATTAAATAACATTTAGGATTTTTTGGCAAGAAAAAGAGGACAGTAAGAACAAAACAGTGAAATCAAACGGTGAGGGCTGTTAAGCCATAACGATGTGAAGTAGTGAGTGCTGGAAAAAACGAACTTTGAGAAGAGACAGGCAAAAGCACGTCTTGTCTTTAGGAAGTATGTGGTAGAAAGAAAGATAGATAGCCGTTGGTCACGTGTGAGCAACGAGAGCGTCAAGGAAGAAGAGTGAGAGAGAGCCAGGGGGAAACAGCGAAAGGGAGAGGTGAAGAATTAGAGAAAGGGTGGGAGAGAAAAACAGAAAGGAAGAACAAGAGAGGGATATAGAATAGAGATATGTTGTAAAATGCGCATCGGAATTATTCAGATATAACTTACTTGGAAATGGATTCGTGGCGTTCGATCATATAATAATATAAATAAATATGTATATATATATATATATATATATATATATATATATATATATATATATATATATATATATATATATATATATGCATATATTACACACATATATGTGCATGCCTACATATATATGTGTATACACATGCATATATGGGTAAAGAACGTCAAAAAAGTTATACTTTTATTCTTTTATTTGTTTCCGTCAGTTGACTGCGGCCATGCTGGAGCACTGCTTTTAGTCGAGAAAATTACTATGTGACTTCCTCTTTTAATAGTTAATATGTACGTATATACATTCAAACTTGACAAAAAAAAAAGGTGATCTCCCCCCATAAACAAAAACGGGTATTTATATATATGCAGCTGGCAGATTCGTTAGTAGACCGGGTGAAAATGCTTAGCGGCATTTCGTCTGCCGCTACGTACTGAGTTCAAATTTCCCCGAGGTCGACTTTACCTTTCATCCTTTCGGGGTCGATTAATAAGTACCAGTTACGCAGTGAGGTCCCCTACCCCAAATTTCAGGCTTTGTGCTTATAATAGAAAAGAATACGTAAACGACTTAAGCCCTCCCCGCAAATGTCAGGCCTTTTGCCTATAATAGAAAAGATTGTGTTCTGGCCTTTCATTCGTCATTATGTTCTTATTTCAAATTGTCCCGAACATATGTACATGCAGAGATACATACATACATACATACATACATACATACATACATACATACATACATTCATTCACACATACCCATAATATGCAACCGGAGGTGTATTAGTTTATAATACTTAATATAAATACATTGGAAAACAGCAAGATGTCAGCAGTATTCATCAGGAGAGATTATATATTATGGACTTACTCTAGTTAAAATGACTATTCAGTAGCAAACGAAAACCTTTCAACTGCAGCAGGTGAGAAAGCACAATACACATTTCTGCCTCATTACACTTTATCAGTAGCATATAATCGCTGCTAACAACATGCTAAGACAAAATCTTTCATTACCGCTATAGAAACAATAATACAACAATCACTGGCGTTCCAGTTAGCCGTCAGTTGCAAAGAAGTCCGTTATATGCAATTAGATATATAAAAAAAAATTCAGTTGTGGATCATACTCAATGTAAATAAATCGCGGAAAAGCAAATTTACTGCTGTATTACTGTTCTTATAGACGTACTGTATCTAAAAACACAAGCTATTTCGGTAGCAAATGAAATAGCTCATGTAATCTTTGCTAACTGCATGCCAAGATGAAGGTACAACTCACACATCCATCTTCCTTCGTAACAGATAAAAATTTCTTGAATTTTTGACTTATATATAGAAAAGTAATGTGTCTATATGATGTTACTTCAATTGGGTTTTTGTTCGCCTTTAGAAGAATAATTTTACCAGATTCCAGCTTGTGTGCAACATTGCGATGATTATTCTAAATAAGCTGTTCTCAGCCGGTGTCCACATGGAACTTGGAGGTTTATGTAAGATGTTAGTGTTAAAATTTATGTGCAATAAATTGCTTGTACTTCTAAACTACACAAGCACCAATTTTTGTTTTGTTTTTGTTTTCATATAATTCATAATATTTCATTAGAAAGATACAGTCGAATTTTTTTTATCTATAGTTCGAATGCGTATGGAAGTCCAATGGAATAAAATCGAACTCAAAAGGCAAAAAAGGGTTGAGAAACATTGCTCAAAATAGTGATTTTTCTGTTAGCTTTGCAGCTCATGTTGGATGCAAATGGCTGACGTGTTCCTGTTTTTCTTGTGCTTGTTTAGTTGGGTTATTCCTTTGTCTCGTTGTGTGCGTTTCGCACTTATATGAAGCAGAAATGCGTAATTTCAGCAGCCACATTTATTACTCTTTTACTCTTTTACTTGTTTTAGTCATTTGACTGCGGCCATGCTGGAGTACCGCCTATAGTCGAGCAAATCGACCCCAGGACTTATTCTTTGTAAGCCTAGTACTTATACTATCGATTTCTTTTGCCGAACCCCTAAGTTACGGGAACGTAAACATACCACCATCGGTTGTCAAGCGATATTGGGGGGGAGGGACAAACACAGACACACAAACATAT
>NC_142933.1:30019040-30024040 GCF_046866305.1 Octopus bimaculoides
ATGGCCCAGTGGTTAGGGCAGCAGACTCGCGGTCATAGGATCGCAGCTTCGATTCCCAGATCGGGCGTTGTGAGTGCTTATTGAGCGAAAGCACCTTTAGCTCCACCAGTCCCCCGGCAGGGGATGGTGGCGAACCCTGCTGTATTCTTTCACCACAGCTTTCTCTCACTCTTACTTCCTGTTTCTGTTCTACTTGTAATTCAAAGGGCTAGACTTGTCACACTGTGCCACGCTGAACATCCCCGGGAACTAAGTTACGGGTACACGTGTCTGTGGAGTGCTCAGCCACTTGCACGGTAATTTCACGAGCAGGCTGTTCCGTTGATTGGATCATCCGGAACCCTCGTCGTCGTAAGCGACGGAGTGCCAACAAACCCTGGGAAAAACTGCTCTGTGTTGAATCGCTTGGCCTATCAGAAATAGTCAGCGATCGGTCTTTGTATCACTCCACCCCAATATCTTAAAAAAAAAGAAAGAGAGCGAAGATGCAATGGGGGTGGGGGAGAGAGTCACTGTTGGATTGTCTTTTGATCATAAGTCTGTCTGATCAGAACTAACTCCCGGATTAAACAAGTACTAGTGTTGTGAACGAACAAGGAGCCTCTAAACAGCTGTTCGATGAGATACGAATAGCAACGAAATTCGATTTGATTATACTTCTCACGTGGTGCTCCACGTAACTACTACTACTACTACTACTACTACTACTACTACTACTACTACTACTGCTGCTGCTGCTGCTGCTACTACTACTACTACTACTACTACTACTATAGCAGATGCGATTGAAAGACCACGTGTAAAGAGATTGACGCATGGGATAACATAGACCTTGATATTTAAAGAGGAACAAACTTAGTCTGGATGGTCACGGTTGTAACGCTTTTGACCAAGGGCCTGTTCGACCATGACATACACGGTTAGCCACCACTAAAACTACTACTACTACTACTACTAGTACTAGTACTACTACTAGTACTACTACTACTACTACTACTACTACTACTTTTACTACTGCTGCTGCTGCTATCGATGTAACTACTACTACTACTACTTCTACTACTACTACTACTACTACTACTACTACTACTATTACTACTACTACTACTGCTGCTGCTACTATAGCAGCTGTTGTTGGAACAGCGTGCGTAAATTAGTATGACTAAAAAGTTAGTATCAACTGTCTCCCTCCAGGCCCTGGTCTTTTCTCATTTCCGTTGTATAGGTGACAGTGGTCTTAGAGGTGGAGGTGCTGATCGCTGGCTGTTGTGGCTACTACGGTAGCATACTAGGAGGAGAGGAACTTGAGCTGGCGTTGGTGGTAATGGTCATTGTGCTTGAGATTGTTGTTGTTGTTGTTGTTGAGTTGATGGTGGTGGTGGTGGTGGTGGTGGTAGTGACTATTGTAGATAGTGATAATGCAATTAGTATAGTGCTTGTATAGTAGTGGTGGTGGTGGTGGTGGTGGTGATGACTGATACTTGCGGTGGTTGTGGGGTAGTGGTTCTGTTAGTAGCAATGGTGACACATGTAGTAGTAGTAGTAGTAGTAGTAGTAGTAGTAGTAGTAGTAGTAGTAGTAGTAATAGTAGTAGTAGTAGTAGTAGTAGTTCTGGTGATGGTAGTGGTAATGTCTAAGCCCAAAATATTACCCAGTGTCACCATCTGCATGAAACATAAGCTGTCAAGTTGCTAAGGTCATTCTTAATGTAGCGATGTGAGAAAAAGGAAGTAGGCGCAGGAAATATATTGCTTAACAACTACATGGTTACGGGTTCAGTCCCACTGCGTGGTACGTTGGGCAAGCACCTTCTACTATATATATAGACTTGGGCCGACCAAAGCCTTGTGAGTGGTCATTAAGGCGTAGGAGTGGCTGTGTGGTAAGTAGCTCGCTTACCAGTCACATGGTTCTGGGTTCAGTCCCACTGCGTGGCACCTTGGGCGAGTGTCTTCTACTATAGTCTCCGGCCGTTCAAAGCCATGTAAACTGAAAGAAGCCCGTCGCATATATATATATATATATATATATATATATATATATATATATATATATATATGTGTGTGTGTGTGTGTGTGTGTGTGTCTGTGTGTCTGTGCTTGTCCCCACCACCATCAATATTTAACCGATGCTGGTGTGTCTACGTCCCCGCAAGTAGCGGTTCGGTGAAAGGAACCGATAGAATAAGTGCTCGACTTACAAACAATAAGTCCTGGGATCAATGTGTTCGACTAAAGGCAGTGCTCCAGCATGGGCACAGTCAAGTTACTGAAACGAATAAAATAATATATATGTATGCATATATGTATGTGTGCGTGCATACATGTTTGTATCTGTGTTCCCCCCCCCCACATCACTTGACAACCGATGCTGGTGTGTTTATGTCCCCGTAACTTAGCGGTTCGGCTAAAGTTTACGATAGAATAAGTAATAGGGTTCAAAAAAAAAATGTCGTGGAGTCGATTTGCTCAACTAAATGCGGTGCTCCAGCATGACCGCAGTCATATAACTGAAACAACTAAAAGAATATTTCAATTGATGGTAGTGAATAAATAATAGTTAAAACTAATCTTTACTACTCTCGGCAGAAGCCCGAAATTTAGTGGGAGGGGCCCAGTCCATTAGATCGACACCAGCACCTAACTAGTACTTAATTTATCGACCCCGAAAGGAGGAAGGGACAAGTCGACTTCGGCGAAATTTGAACTCAGAACGTAACGGCAGACGAAATACCGCTAAGCATTTCTCCCAGTGTGCGAAGTTTCTTATTTCTTCTTTACTATCCACAAGGGACTACACACAGAGGGGACAAACAAGGACAGACAAACGGATTAAGTCGATTATAACGACCCCAGTGCGTAACTTATTTAATCAACCCCGAAAGAATGAAAAGCAAAGTCGACCACAGCGGAATTTGAATTCAGATCGTAGCAGCGGACGAAATACCGCTAAGCATTTCGTCCGGTGTGCTGATGTTTCTGCCAGCTCGGCGCCTTAGTGGTGGTGGTGGTGGTGGTGGTGGTGGTGGTGGTGGTGGTGGTGGTGGTGGAGGTGGTGGTGGTGGTGGTGGTTGAGGTGGTTGAGGTGGGGGTGGTTGAGGTGGTGGTGGTGGTGGTGGTGGTGGTTGAGGTGGTGGTGGTGGTGGTGGAGGTGGTGGTGGTGGTGGTTGAGGTGGTTGAGGTGGGGGTGGTTGAGGTGGTGGTGGTGGTGGTGGTTGAGGTGGTGGTGGTGGTGGTGGAGGTGGTGGTGGTGGTGGAGGTGGTGGTGGTGGTGGTTGAGGTGGTTGAGGTGGGGGTGGTTGAGGTGGTGGTGGTGGTGGTGGTGGTTGAGGTGGTGGTGGTGGTGGTGGAGGTGGTGGTGGTGGTGGTGGTTGAGGTGGTTGAGGTGGTGGTGGTTGAGGTGGTGGTCGTGGTGGTGGTTGAGGTGGGGGTGGTTGAGGTGGTAGTGGTGGTGGTGGTGGAGGTGGTTGAGGTGGGGTGGTTGAGGTGGTGGTGGGGTGGGGGTTGAGGTGGTGGTGGTGGTGGTGGTGGTGGAGGTGGTGGTGGTTGTGGTTGAGGTGGTGGTTGAGGTGGTGGTGGTTGAGGTGGTGGTGGTGGTGGTTGAGGTGGTGGTGGTAGTGGTGGTGGTGGTGGTGGTGGAGGTGGTGGTGGTGGTGGTGGTGATAATGACAGAAATTTAGTGACGTTGGCAGTGGCGTTGGTAGTGTCCTCAATAAGTGTATAAGTAATGCTAATAGTTATAGCAGTAGTACCGGTGCTGGTAGAGATGGTATTGGTGTTTGTAATGGCGGTAGTACTGATGCTAATAGCGGCTGCGGAAGGTTCTCGTAGTGGCTCCAGTAGATATAGGTGATGGTGGATATGACGGTAATGAAAGTAATTGTGATGAGGGTGGTGGTATCAGTGATAGTAGTGGTGAGTGGTGCAGTGGATGAGGTAGTGATGGTGGTAGTGGTAGTAAGGATTTTGATTGTAACGGGATGTCAGTATTGGTTAATGCAATGGTACAATAAGGCTGGACAATTGTGCGGGGTGGGGGAAGAAAGGGTGGATGGTTTTTGTACTGGTAATCATTTATTCGTGATGGGCGTGGTTGGCAATGTTAGTAGGGGAAGAGGTAGTAGTAGTAGTAGTAGTAGTGATGGTGTTGGTGGTGGTGGTGGTAGTAGTGATGGTGGTGGTGGTGGTGGTGGTGGTGGTAGTAGGAGTGATGGTGGCGGCGGCAGTGGTGGTGGTGGTAGTACTAGTAGTAGTAGTAGTAGTAATGATGGTGGTGGTGATAGTAGTAGTATTGATGGTGGTGGTGGTAGTAGTAATGATGGTGGTGGTAGTAGTAGTAGTAGTAGTAGTAGTAGTAGTAGTAGTAGTTGTTGTTGTAGTTGTTGTTGTTTAGCCTAAGGTCACCCTGAATGTGGGAGGCCCGTGATTAGTGACATTCTAGCGATGAACTGTTTCCTTTCCGGGTATCTAGGATTGCATTGCTTAGTTAGTAAGGCTTTCTATTTTTAAAACAGAATATGATTTGAGGGAGGTTTCGTTGCTATATCAAGCGGGTAAAGCGACCACGCATTGGGTACCTCATGTTGACGATGATAATGTTGATGCTGGTGACGATAATGTTGATAGCACGATATGCTTCTCTGCGCTGAAACAGCACAATCATAATGTTCGTATGACTGTAATGGTTGTTATCTGTTTGGGAGTGGTAACGAAAATATTTGGTGGTATTGGTGCTAGCATTAGCGGTGGTTGTGCCGTGTGTGGGCGTTGATGGTGGTGTTGAAGGTGGTAGTAGCGTCGATGGTTGGGTGATGTCGGGGTTGGCGTCGGCGTTGATAGCCCTTCCTACTATTGTTAATTAACATTGAGATTCTATCGGTGTTCTTGTTGGATGTGCTATTAGTATCGGTTTTAATGTTTGGTATTGTTGCTGTTGTTGTCGTTTTTGGTGGTGGTTGTGGTGGTGGTGGTGGCAGTGATGGTAGTGGATGTGGCATTTGT
>NC_142933.1:30029040-30036540 GCF_046866305.1 Octopus bimaculoides
AGTCATGGTTTTGATCTTGCATTATTGCAGACATAAAATAAGGCACCATGCTCGCAGAATCTTTAGCACGCCGGGCAAAATGCTTAGCGGTAATTCGTTCGCCTCTGCATTCTGAGGTCGACTTGTCGACTTTATCTTTCAAGGTCGATAAAATTAGAACCAGTTGAGTACTGGAGTCGATGTAATCGAGTTACTCTACTCCCGAGATTGCTGGCCTTGTGCAAAATTTGAAACCATTATTACAGACATTATATAAAGCGGAGAGCTGGCAGAATCTATAGTGTGCCAGGCAAAATGCTCAATATCAATTCGTTCATTTTTGCGTTCTGAATTCAAATTCTGCCGAGGTCGATTTTGCCTCTCAGGCTTCCGGGATCAATAAAATAAGTACCAGATCATTACTGGGGTTCGATGTAATCGACTTATTCCTTCCCGAATTCACTTCTCCTGCGCCAAAATTTGAAATCAAAGTAACAAACATTAAAGCAGCAAGCTGGCAAAATATTTAACATGCCGTGTAAAACGTCCGTCTTTATGCTCTGAGTACAAATGCCACCGAGATCGATTTCGCCTCTCATCTTTTAGGAGTCGATGAAATAAGTTTAGCTCCTTGCGGGCAATAAAGAAATAACTAAACTTATTCCTGTATAATATATACAAACACTAGCAATAATATAAACAGGCGTACACTCATGCCCAAACATTTTAAGACACTCGCATGAGCACACACACCCGCATATCTATATACAGACTATATACCAAAAATATTTTGTACTTTCGTGCTTGAATGAGCTGTTGAAAAATATTTCACCTAAAATGCTGATATATTTAACGATTCTTACACTGAAAATATCGTTCATGTCAAGAGATCAAGAAAATCGCATCTGGAAATATACTCATGGTACTAATTAGGTTTTGGAAATTTATTAATTAAATACTGTGTACTCTTAAAAGTTATTTTATCACTATTTATTGTTACTGAAAAGAAGCTGATTGACGGAATCAAATTCGGGAAGACAGGTGCAAAAAGTATGTAATTTCGACAGAGAATAATTGTCCTGGAGGTTATTATTTTAAACTTTATTGCACTCTATTATATTCCAGTTAACATTGAATTGTTTGTAGCCGTTTAAATTAAGAAAGATTTCTGAAGTAGACGAAGGACAGGTGCATGTCGGTAACAGTTCGTTTAGAATCAATCAAAGGCTACACAAGAAGAGTTTCCCTCAAATGCTTTCGTGTTTACTAACGGAAGTTTATCTGGAGGATTGCTTCAGTTTGTTGGCATTATATGCATTTAGTAGTAGTAGTAGTAGTAGTAGTAGTAGTAGTAGTAGTAGTAGTAGTAGTGGAGGCGCAATGGCCCAGTGGTTAGGGCAGCGGACTCGCGCTCATAGGATCACGGTTTCGATTCCCAGACCGGGCGTTGGGAGTGTTTATTGAGCGAAAACACCTAAAGTTTCACAAGGCTCCGGCAGGGTATGGTGGCGAACCCTGCTGTACTCTTTCACCACAACTTTCTCTCACTCTTACTTCCTGTTTCTGTTGTGCCTGTAATTCAAAGGGTTAGCCTTGTCACACTGTGTCACGCTGAATATCCCCGAGAACTACGTTAAGGGTACACGTGTCTGTGGAGTGCTCAGCCACTTGCACGTTAATTTCACAAGCAGGCTGTTCCGTTGATCGGATCAACTGGAACCCTCGACGTCGTAAGCGACGGAGTGCCAACAACATGTATTGTGTGTATGTGTTCATTAAGGGAATTGATTAGAATGTTGGTTTGCACTTGGGACATTTATTTATGAAATTTCAGTTTGGTCAAGACGCTTCAAATCAATGTTGGTGTGTGGGGACAAGGAGATCGAAGTGTGACACGGGTGACACTATTTAACTAACCTATCAATGTCAAAATTAATGCCTGTTACATTTAATGACATACGGTAGTGCATGTAATCGAGTGAATGGAAATATTTGTGTGTGTGTGTATATAAACATACATGCATATATACGCACATACATACATACATACATACATACATGCATACAGACAGACAGACAGACAGACACACAGACATACAGACAGACAGATAGATAGATAGATAGATAGATAGATAGACATTCAGAAAATAACACACACATATATATACATACCATGTATATATATATGTCTGCGCATATGTATATATATATATATATATATATATATATATATATATATATATGTGTGTGTGTGTGTGTGTGTGTGTGTGTGTGTGTGTGTGTGTATTCTTTTATTTGTTTCAGTCATGTGACTGCGGCCACGCTGGAGCACTGCCTTTAGTCGAACAAATCGACCCCAGGACTTATTCTTTGTAAGCCTAGTACTTACTCTATCGGATCTCTTTTGCTGAACCACTAATTACGAAGACAGAAACAAACCAGCATCGGTTGTCAAGCGATGGTGGGAGGACAAACATACACGCACACACATACACAAACACACACACACACACACACACACACACAAACACACACACACACACATATATATATATATATATATATATATATATATATATACACATACGATGGGCTTCTTTCAGTTTCCGTCTGCCAAATCCACTCACAAGGCTTTCGTCGGCCCGCGGCTATAGTATGAGACACTTGCCCAAGGTGACATGCAGTGGAACTGAACCCGGAACCATGTGGTTGGTAAGCAAGCTACTCACCACATAGCCACTCCTGTATATGATTAAAACCATAAACAGGCTTTCTTCCTTCCTGTATTGTGTTGACGAAGGAGAAAGACTGATTACGGTTTTAATCCAGAAATTGAAACCAATTCACGTGATGTCTATTTAATATTCTTTCACTAGCTCACTTTCAGCCATGTGTATATTTATCTGGAGTCTTCGGTAGTTTTGATTTTTTAAAATGTCTCAGCACTTCGAGCATGCTCGAGATAGGTCGCTTTCGGCCTTGCTCCCTTAATATAATTATATGCATATGTATATTATTATTAATTTTATATCGTGGCTTAGTGGTTAGGGTGTCAGCATCATGAGGCGTAAGCTTGTGGTTTCGATTTCTGGACCGGGCGACACGTTGTGTTCTTGAGCAAAACACTTTATTTCTCGATGCTCCAGTCCTCTCAGCTGGAAAAATGAGTAACGCTGCAATGGTCTACGCAACGGTTTCAAACAGTTTTCATCGTTCTCGACACAATCAAGGGAATATTGTGCAACTGAAACCCGAGTGCATTTCGGTCAGTTGAAAGCAGTTTTGTCACAAATTTGGCAGACACGTGTCTTATACCAAAATCTTCAATAATAATGTACTGAACTGAAACATGACTAATCTGCATATCCTTTTATATCTCACGGTTGGTGATTCGACGATTTCCCCCTCACAGCTGCACGCACGTTTAAGATGTTTTTCTCAGTTCTGCTGGTTGCTGGTCTTCGAAAACGTTCCTCAATCTCGACATTTTTTCGGCCATCTTGGAAACGTCTGAACCACTCGTTCACTTGTGAGCGGCTCATAACACTCCTCTCCATGCGCTTTCTACAACTTTGCATAGGCCTCTGAGCAGTCATCTCAATGACAACGTTTTCTATCATGGTCAATGCGACGATCACACGCTACACACCTTCCTTCCAAGTACTGCTCTAAACAGCTTCGTTATTATGGCAACTGTCCGGATACTTATTGATCAGACCTCGTACATATATTCATACATATATACTTATATACAATTTCTCGTACCTGTGTAAGTAAAATGGCTGAGAAAATAGCAAGTCAACAAAGGTCCTAGGACGAATAGTTTATCATCAATCATCATCGTCGTCGTCATCATCATCATCATCATCATCATCATCATCATCATCATCATCATTATTTAAATCTTCCATTATCTGTATGAGAAAGCAAAATGGTGACTGGGCGTGATCTCAGAGTATATGAATGGCTAACATTGGATAAAAATGATTCGTCTAATGGACAACTACTGTCAAACAAGTATTGTAGGAATTATTAGCTTCAGACTAACATTAGCGTTTATTCACACACTGTTAAAACAGTTCAATAGAGTCTTGAATCATCCGCGTCTTTTGTGTATGTATGTATGTATGTATGTATGTATGTGTGTGTGTATACATAAATATATATATGTATATACTACACAAACATATACATATATACATGTATATGTATATATATATATATATATATATATATATATATATATATATATATATATATATATATATATCCTCTCATATACATCTGTATATGTATTTACTTCACAAATATATATATACACACGCACATGCGCATACACGCAAGTACATCAACACCCATGCGCGCAAACACACTCATATTCATATATTTGCGTTTGTATGGAAAAATGAATGTGTGCTCGTGCATATATATATATATATATATATATATATATATATATATATATATATATATATATATATATATATATATATATACGAATACTTATATATGTATATATCTATGTATATGTGGAAATGCCTGTGTTTATGTGTGTGTATATGCGGGTGTGTGTTTGGTAGAGCTCCTTATCTGCATAAGTTTATACATGTGTGATGTCTTTGTCTGGGACGTTCTTATATTTGATATTATAAATGTGCTTGCGTGTGTGTATACACGTATTCAAGTCTATCTAGTTGGGTGCATGTGCTTATGTAAATGTGTATTCCTTTACGCACGCTATTTGAGTATGCGTGTGTATGTGCGTTCGCGCCGCCGTACTATATCTTATACTGGGCCTACTGACACGAAGGTGTAGTATTGTAAATTTTCACGAGTCATTAGCCCCGCAAAAGACAGTTAAAATCGAGAATCAAGGCATGTTTATGTGCTACTAACAATATTTTCCTTCCAAAACTTCCGTTTTATTTCTACGACAATAACTTAATGTTGCTATATAAGTAAATTCAATGTGTAAACGGTTTCCAAAACCCGGCTGTAGGAATTAATCTTATTGGGACTAATCCTTTATTAAGCAAGTTTCAGAGAAGTACAACGGCTGGTGATTTTACTACAAAATTCATTGTGCCAACACAATAAACATTCACTGCAGACATTATGAAGATTATGAATAGAGCCAGATATTAGCACAATAGTCGGACAAAAGCATTATTTATGGCCGGGTAAGTTAAGCATTTAATTCAAACCCATTCAGCTAGTCTCATAAAAGTCCTAATACATTCATGCAAGCATCGTATAGGTGAACATATTAACTCATACGTGTTTATGTCACGACGAAGCTTAAAGCATAGAGTTGCGTTCATATTTTTAACTCTGAATGACGTTGAGAATTTTAGAGAAAGATTGAGACAAGAAAGAGAAAGAGAGAGAGAGAATGAGAGAAAGCGAGAGAGAGAAGGAAAAGGGAGAGAACATAGTAGGAAAAAAAAAACTTAATTCTGATAAAGCAGACCTGCGCATGATCATAGGCAAAACCCGATTTGCTTCGTTTTATAACAGTTAAGTACGTGGCGTGAATGATTTTGGACATAGACAGGATATGCCCAAAGCCAGTTTGTTGTTTGTAAGTTGTGTTAGTCTCAGATTTTTTGTTTTCTTTTCCTTGTAAGGAGCCTCGTGAAAGCACTCAGGCAAACATACACAAAATAGGGGTAAGGTCGGGTGTTCTGAAGACATTAAATCAACCACCCATGACTAATTGATAAAGTGATTTATTGACAGTGGTACATAATGTATGATAATGTCGTCATAAGAATCGATGACTGTCTGTGAAGATGAGATATAAAAATATATGATACAAAAATTTATAAATAAACTAAAATATAAGTAAAAATTAACCAGTCCTTCATGTAACATGAAATAACTCGTAGGACGAAATGAGGGGAAACTGACGTGTCATTGTTTAATGGGACAAATTCTCTATCGCTTTCAACAATGATAAGCCATCGGTCAACTGATCTACATACGCAACAAAGATGGTTGAGTGTGATTAAATAATATATTTATTTAAGCAATGGTGGACAACTGTGGATGCGATTAAATGTTATAAAGCAAGAGCAACAAATGTGAGTGTGATTAGATATTGGATATTAATTACTTAATGATGTACCAACGTGGGTCAATGTATATATATATATTATCAATATATTAATAAGGCGATGATCGACAAAATGGGTGAAGTTGATTAAATATTGATTTTAAATTTTAGCACAAAGCCATCACTTTTAGGGGAGATGGTAAGTCGATTACTTATTTTATTGAAATTGAAAGGATGAAAGGCAGAGTCGATGTCGAGTGCTAACGATTCTGCCAGCTCGGCGCCCTGATGTGATCAAATATTATACAGTAATTCCTCACCATATCCTTGTTCACCTATCGCGGTTTATCATTTAAGCTAAAGTTGATTCCTCTGTGGTGTTGATTTGCATTTAGAATAGAATAAATATATAAAAATTATAAAAATAATTAAAAAAAATTATACAGTACTGTTTCTACTTCGTGAGGAGGTTTTGGAACGTAACCCCCTCGCGATAGTCGAGGGATTATTGTACATTAATTAAACAATGTTCTACAGAAGTGGGTGAATATAATTAGCTATATATTAATTGGTGATTTGATGTTCTAATGACTCGCCTAAATTGCTGCCACTGGATATTATTGGATCAAAATTATAAATAGATAAGGACTAACATAGGATGATATTTGATCCTATTTTCCCTGAAATACTCTTTAATAGAGAATTATACGGAACATATGAGATTTTAAATGAATTTAATTGAAATACCCACAAAGCGATGCTCGACAAAATTGAATGAGGCGCATACAATGTGCAGGGTGGATAGCAGTGTTTCACAGCTTATTTTACCCCCAGGACCCACTATAAGTTTTCAGGAAAATTTATGCTCACAAGCAAATTTACTCTTAATATTTCATCACAAATATTTAATATAAAAGAATCTAGCTATAACTCATTTATTAAATACTATTTACAAAGGGAAGTGCATAATTGACTATAAGAAAAAAGTGAATCACTATAATGACAACCTTGTGACTGGCAAGTACGGCACCATTCCCCACCACCTAGGCCACACCGGTAGGGCGTATCCGCCAAGTTGGGAATCACTGGTCTATAGGGAGTCTTACAACCATGACTTGTGTACCAACTGTCGGGAGGCATGAAAGGAACAGGCTGAGACAGCTAACATTATATAGAATGGATGTGCAAGTCCAGCATCAAACCAACCCCGGTAGAGGAAGCTTGCCACTCAATGCACCGAACAGCACAAAAAGACCCGAATCTTATGCTAAAGAATATGTAGTTTTGCATATAGTAAAATTCATCAGCGTTTAAGTCCAAACAGAGATTTTTCGATTAGGAGGTAAAAGAATCTAAAACATTTTTGACCGTGATTAACTTTATATGGCAGGGGAGGAGGGTTTCAATTGGAGATGAAGAATGCAATTTCATAGTCATTAGCGTTTTGTCTAGACAAAAGTGTATTT
>NC_142933.1:30041540-30046540 GCF_046866305.1 Octopus bimaculoides
TGTATGTATGTATGAACGTATGTATAGAAAGAAAGAAAAAAAGAACGAAAAATGTTGGAAAACGGTTTGTATACATGTGTGTGTACATTTATGATGAATGACCCTGGAAGTATTTTAGAATATGGCACCTTTAACAATGACAACAAGCAATGTAGGACTATATCCATTGTCTACAGAACATCTAGTGGTATCATCCAGGCCTTCGAGGTGCTATCTTAGTAAAAGAGATATATTTAGGATAATATATTCCTCAGTATAGTGATTGTAGCAGTTAGGATCGCTACGGCTGCAAAATATATGATCTTATGATTGCTGGATCACAATCTTGGACTGTTTCCCAAAGCTAGAAATAGCTGCCCAGCATCCCTTAAATCAAAATTTAACGTATTAAAAGGCTGCTGTACGACCTGCTTGAAAGAGCAGCCAAATTTTCTCAAATTATACTACGCTGTCTTAGTGTGATGAGAAGGCCACGCCAAGGATAAATTTGATCACAGAATTTCCCTATTGGTTCAGCTCTCAACAAGACCAGTGAAAATTTATTACGTTCACCTCAACAATTACTTTTACGATTACTAACACCAACTCTATTATCACTACTACTACTACTACTACTACTACTACAAATATTATTGACATTCCAAATCGATGTCGATCTTAATCAACATCACAAGTACCAATAGAGATATCACTACTATATACAATTGATATTAGTGACACCAACGGCACCACTAACTCTCCGTCCATAACAACAGCTACTACTACTACTACGTCCACTAAATATCCCTACATAACAACTACTGCAACCAAAATAACACCATCCATCACCACCATACTCGAACCCACTCTCTCACAAACTCCATAACATCTCTAACCTCGTACCTACACCTTTACCACCACGCCAACACACATAATATTCCCTAACATCATTCAAATGACTACAGATTCTTATTCATGTGAACAACCATAAAACCTTTGAACAGAGTTTTGCTATGACGCAATGTTAATTTTCTCTGTGCTCTTGATTAAATTGGGCGGATCAATATTGATTATCGATTGATCATGTTCTTCAAAGAACCCGTCAATACTCTGTCCATAAACTTCATCTGTATTCTACTGTTTATTTCGTAAACGGCTTCTGTAATCCTACTTAAATCTCTTAGTCTAAAACCAGTTTGCTTTTCAACCATCATTGCACCGTCCTTGCCTCGTTGATGTCGCCTGGCGATAGTAACGGCCTGGCAGTAGTAAAGTCTGTAATGTTACGTTGACGTCGGTTAGCTAGACTAACATTGAACGGTGGATAAAATACCAACGTTTATTTGACTGTGATTATCAGGTTTATTACATCAGTAGATAATCATTTTGGAAGACAGATAGCATGAAAATATTATTGTAACCATTTTAATATAAGTATTGCTTTTTAACTTTGTTAGAAGACCAAATGATTTAAATGTATAGTCTGATTATAACAACCCTGACGATTCACATTCTAAAGTTATAGCTGATTATATCTAACTCCAGTACTTAATGTTTTAGGGGCATAGTCGGCTCCAATACTTTAAATATATCTTCGATCACTACTGTTTCCTGGCTGTCCTAGCTTGGTATTCACTATCTCTAATCAATATTCCAGGTTGCCGTTTGTGGAAGGTTGGAACTAACAAGAAATTAGTAGAAGAGATTAAGTAAATTGAAATGCCAAAAAAAAAAAGCCATAAAAATGTTTCACTTTTCACGAGACAATATATGAATTGAAAAGTTTAGTCTTTCATCCATTTCCCTGAGAATATATGGTACGTTTTAGTCGCATCATCGAAAACAACTAATTCATAATAAATAAATTATAAACATTGTTTGGTACCTCGAATCGCCAGCTGAACATCTCTGGTATATTTTGGGGCCTGAATTTTTTAGAGACTAAGTCGATCACAACCGGATTTTACTTAAGATGTATTTATCACGATTCTGCCATGTTGCAGTCTTTCAACAAACTGGCTGCATATTTGTAGGCCAGAATCAATATATTTGTGTCAGAATCATGCTTTTCTCAGGGAGATGAACCACCTAAATGAAAGAATATGGATGTAACCATGGATTAAAATCTCTTGGTAATTCTTTATTTAATGTTATCTATCGCTTTTCAACGTTTTCTATATTGATTACTTTTATTAATTTCTGGAAAGGTACCACGACTCAAATTAAAAAACAGATGTATAGTCAATTGTTTGGAACCAATATAATGCTGGAAATCATTTTATAAAACTGATGAAAGGTTTGAACTCAGTTCATAAAAGAATGCATCAAAGTACCACGTGACATATATTTCAACTCTCTACCGTTTCTACTACCCACCGCCCTCGAGAGACTATTAATATTCCATACACTCAGACATTAAACAAACTAATCAGTAGGATTTGTTTGATCGCATGAATGTTACTTGGAGAAAACCTTCATAAGGTCAACACAGGAAACATTTGTCCGCTCTAATAGCTTACCGAAATTCGCGTGGACAAACTGTGCTGTGTTGGTTTAGCTACAGTTGAAGGACAATATCAGAATTGATTTTACTATTATTCTTCTTCCTCTTCTTCTTATTTTGACACATGATGTCTTTACTGACCCTGGATTTATTTAAATATTATAGGAGTTATGTTTTTACAGAATTGTTTTCTCTATTTCCTCGTGTCTTCTTTTGTACACAAAGAAGTGAGGAGAAGCTAGTAAAGAAAAAAAATCGTGGTTTCGAGATAAACAAGCAAAGACATATTAACTGACGCGGGTAGACACTAAATATGTATCTTACGGAACAGGTTCGATACTTCGGCAGTTGGGAAATTCTAAGCCTATTATTTTACTCTGGTGGCACTTTTTCCAACCAATTCAGCAACACATTCTTAAGCTATGTGATGTGAACCGGAGATGGTTTGTTTCCCATCTGCAATAATAGACATATTCTAATTAGAACTAATAGTCAACTACAATGGCAACGCTTAGTGATACGATTTGGCAGTGATACGATTTGAAAATCTGGGAAACATCTCTTAATTTTTTTTTAATGGTCGCAATGGAGGAATGATACTCGGCAATGACTGCAGGAGTACAAGGTAATTATATTTTTTTATTTTCGTCTTTTATTTGTCTCAGTCATTGAACTGTGGCCATGCAAGGTACAGTCTTGAAGTGTTTAATCGAAGAATATTAGTTTTAAGGTCTGGTACCTATTCTATTCGTTTCTTTTGCTGAACCGTGAGGTTATTAGAACGTAAAAAAACCAGCACAGTTATCAAGCAATGTGGGGTTTTGGACTAACACAAGCACAAAGACATATACACACATGCATATATATATATATATATATATATATATATATATATATATATATATATATATATATATATATATATATATATATATATATATATATATATATATATATATATATATATATATATATATATATATATATATATATATATATATATATATATATATATATATATATATATATATATATATATATATATATATATATATATATATATATATATATATATATATATATATATAGGCGCAGGAGTGGCTATGTGGTAAGTAGCTTGCTTACCAACCACATCGTCATGGGTTCAGTCCCACTGCGTGGCACCTTGGGCAAGTGTCTTCAACTATAACCTCGGGCCGACCAAAGCCTTGTGAGTGGATTTGGTAGACGGAAACTGAAAGAAGCCTGTCGTATATGTATATATATATGTATGTGTGTGTATATGGGTGCGTGTGTGCACATCAGGTTTCCATACAGTCTCTGCCTACTAATAAGAAATTAGTCAGTTCGAGGTTATACTTGAAGTCCTTCATTCAAGATGCCACACCGAGGAATGAAACCTGAAAACATTTGGCTGCAAAGCTGCTTAACTACACAGCCATGCCTACAATATGTTTCTTGCTAAACACTACTATACTTTAGCAATAACGTTATGTTTTTGTACTATAATATTTTACTATAGATATTTTTCATGGTCATAAATTGGGTGAATTTTGTCGATTCACAGAGAGCAGCAGAAGAGTGACTGAAACGGCGAAATCTAATGCAACGTCATCAACGACCATCCCCATCGACCACATAATTAATGGATAGGATAGGGAATGATAGGATAGGATAGATTGGTTGTAATATTTTCAATAGAACACAGGCTTCAACATTTTTGGTAACAGTTAGTCATATTATCGCTGTGGCTTTCAGCTACTTTTCAGATTTGTCACACTTCCATGTTAGTTATAAAATGCCTCTCCATGGTAATGATGACGTAAAAATTAATAAATATAACCTGTGCTATGACAACTTGAGTTCTGTGATATAATACAGAAACATTAAAAACTTCAATGTATATAAAGAGAAAGAATTAATTATTTTCTCACAAAAAATTAATGATTAATTCTGTGATACCTTTTCTATACATGATTAAAAATTCTAAACGTTTTGCATAACTCATTAATAAGTGTGCATTAACTTAAGGGCACAAAACTAATTAACGAGATTGAATTTATTCCTCACTAAATGTATAAAATACAGATATTTCAAACCTTCAAAACCAGATCGTTTAAAATCTATGGAACGCTTATGTCCTTTTTCTTCCATTTTTTTTTTTTGTTTAAAATCTTCCAGCAGATATGAATGAATCGTATTAGGAATAACTATGTATGACATAATTTTCGTTCTTATAGAGTATACTGACCCGGGGATTAGCTTTAACTGAAGAGATACAAGCAAGTCGAAATACCGGTGTCTCGAAGACACCATGCATAAAGGAATCGAATGCGTTTTCAACATATGTCGTCTGAAAGGCAAACTTCTCCGGAGACGAAATACAACAGTGATTAACATATTTGACAAATTCACTCTAAATCTGCCGGAACATGTTTAGATTGCGCATGAACGTAACCATTTCGATTCTCACTGTACTATGTGCACATTATAATTCATCATCATCATCATCATCATC
>NC_142933.1:30049040-30051540 GCF_046866305.1 Octopus bimaculoides
GTAGGACTTTGCGGGAATGCGTCAGAGGCAGGTCCCTTTAAGTTGCTGTTTGTAAGTGCACGTGCAAAATACATGCAGTCATTATGGGAAATCGGTAATATATACATTATTATATCTATTTATAATTCAAAATTCAATTTTGTCCTACCTGTGCACTTCAGGAGGTAGATTCTGCATTATTTGCCTATATACCTTAAACCAGTGATTCCGATTCTACTGTGTTGACTTAGGCGTACGATGCTGAAGAGTAGAAATAACAGCGAACTATCGAACAACGTTCTCGCTCACCCACGGGACGAGTTACCTAGCTTGGCTTGAGATATTCAGTGTATTTTAACACTCTGTGTCTGAAAACGTATGTTCTTCACCGACTCGTTCCCGCAGCTAATAAGAAAATAAACAAAACCTAATTCTTTTGGGCCCATATATATATATATATATATATATATATATATATATATATTACATGGAAAAATGCGAGCATGGGAAATAATATTCTTAAGATTATGAACCTGGAAAATTATAGGACAAGTTATTTATTAAACTGGGAAAAGTTCAGGATAACTTATTACATCTGGTAAAGTAAAGAACAAGAACAGTTTTACTTAAAATATTGTAGCTAAGGATAACATTTCAAATAAAAGTATTCTAGTGTGTCAATATTTTAAAACTAAAAATTTTATTACAAGTTATTACTTCTATTTGTTGTTACTTGTTACTTCTATTAAAATTAAAAGTAACTCAATTAAAATATTTTTCGCTTTAAAAATTCATTTTTTAAATTATTAATTAATAATCAGAAATTTGAAGATAGTTTACAAAAAATAATAGTAATACATAATTTGTTAGTACAATAAATAGAATAATACAAACATTAGTTATATATTACAGTAAAATCTACCTATAACAACAAATTTACCGTAAAATTTGCTTGAGTCTTCACATTTTTAATCTTGAGTCAAATCTTGTTTTTTACATGATGAATTTGCCTACCATATATACTATTCTACTTTGCATAAAAGTTTAGCTGTATTAGTACTTCTGGCTCTCATTTTTAAAGTATTCTACTGTGTCAATATTTTAACAAAATGATGGTATCTTTTTTTAATTATAATGTTACTTTGTAAATTAAAATCAAATCATTTTTAGTATTCAAATTTTATCCTTAGCTGCAATATTTTAAGTAAAAATTTCTTGTTCTGTACATTACCAGATGTAATAACTTGTCCTCAACTTTTCCAAGTGTAATAATTTGTCCTGTAATTTTACAGGTTTATAATCTTAAAAATATTATTTGCATTGCTCGCACTTTCCCATGCAATCCATGTTTTTTCCAGGCTATGCTATTCTGCTAATTAATAATGTGTAAACTGCGTCAATTAGAGGTGTCGTTGATAATTTTTTCTTTACCTCAATGACGCCGGTGACATATATTTAAAGTCCCCTTATAGAACTATATTCATAAAAAAGTATAGAACTATATTGTCACCCTCAGATTTGAGAATCAAACGCTCATAGCTGTTTTCTTTTAAAACTTCATTGCATGAAACTGATACCATGAAATTCCTCGAATTGAGCTCTATCACTTACGCTTAATTAAAATATAGTTTGTTTTCAAATAAATCCAATTTTGCCTTGTATATTCTTTCATTATTATACAAATTTTTACTACGTGGGACGAAAAGTATAAAATTCTTCATGCTTTCTTTTATCATTGAAGCTAATATAAATATATTTTGCCTTGAAAATAACAAAATTATTTAGATCTAAATTTGATTGTTGGCGTTACTTACTCTCCTATAACGTTGCTACAATTTTTGAGGTAAGCTTTTTTCCTACTGGATCAAATCTCAATTTTTTATGGCAAAATGTAGCTAGTGACCAGTCCTATTCAAGAATGTTAACAGTTTTCAATTTGGTTAAGAACTGAATAAACGACAAACTCTGAAAGATACTGCATGTGAGTTAATTGCGACCTTAAGAATATTATTCAACAACTATCGTGGTTGAATGATATATATACAAAAAGAAATTAAAGATAATGCTATGCTACTTGAAAATAATCATTATGAGATATATATATATATAAGTTTAAATGCTTGCTTTGAAATTACCAGAAGAAATATGTTGCTGGAAATATTTTGGGATATCTCAAAACATATACGTATAAGTGGTGCGACGACATGATTTTCTCTACAGCAAAACATATTCTCCATCACCAAACACAATGAATATCTTTATTTCGTGGTCAAGAATAACTCATGCATATTAGGACTACTGATATCCGTGTGTGTGTGCGCGTATGAGAGTATACAAATACACACACAGACACACATATACACATGTATGTATCTATGCATGTGTGTGTTTGTATATATGTGTATTTATCTGTTTATGTATGTATGTATTTACAAATTTCCTCCTCCTACAAAGATCATGGTCTTATAGTAACGTGCAATATATTAATGACCATAAAATAGACAGATGAAGAAAAGAAACT
>NC_142933.1:30071540-30079040 GCF_046866305.1 Octopus bimaculoides
TTGAATTCAGATAGCAAAGATAGATGAAAGGCTGCTAAAACTTTTGCATGGAGTTCTAACGATTCTGCCAATTCGCCACTTTGCACATTTTAGAAATAATGATTACATTGTTAACTAACGATATTTCTTTGTTATTCAATGTCAACCAATCAGCTGTAGCAAAAATAAATATTCAAAGAACTGAACTATAGGCTCAGGATGATAAAGTTTTATAGCTTCAGCTACCAATACACTGTCCGTGTATGTTGTGTGTGTCTGTGTACGAGAGAGAGAGAGAGAGAGAGAGAGAGAGAGAGAGAGAGAGAGAGAGAGAGAGAGAGAGAGAGAGAGAGAGAGAGAGAGAGAGAGAGAGAGAGAGAGAGGGGCAGGATAGATATTGAGAGGTGGATAGGGACAAAGAGTTGTAAGAGGTGTTCTGATTTAGATCTGGATTGGTTGGCGCCTCTTGTCGTCAAAGTAAGGTTTCATTTCACGTTGCTCCAATCTACTCAGTTCTAAATGAATACCAGCTAGGAATTTGATCCAGATCTCTGTCTGTCTGTATGTCTGTCCGTCTCTCTCTCTCTCTCTCTCTCTCTCTCTCTCTCTCTCTCTCTCTCTCTCTCTCTCTCTCTCTCTCTCTCTCTCCGACAGCCACATTCTAGATCTCACTTCTGAGTAAAAATTAAAAAAAAGAAAAATAGGATCAGAGGTCTTTCCCAAACCATAGGTTTATCAGGCCGGTCTCCTAGATTCTGTGACATATTAATTCCCGTCCCAACCAAACGTCGCAGGATTTCTCATTATTATCAGCTGAGTGGATTGGAGCGGCGAGAAATGAAGTGCTCAAGAAAACAACGTATCACTTGGGTTCAAGAATTGGAACCACGATGCTTCGAAGCTACCTACGTTTGAAGACTGTAATGTATATATGCTTGATTACATGTGAGTGTCCATGAGTGTGTGTGTGTCTATCCAAGTGTGAGCGTATGCGTTGGTGTTTGCCTCTCTTTGTAACATGCATTTTATGCCACAAGTTTGACAAGCGGTGTTAGTTCGTTTACGTCCTCTTAACGGTCCGTAAAAGCAAGGGCTTCTACCGAAATAAATGCCAGGCTATAAAACATAATGCTTCAGTTTGATTTGACGGACTAAAGCCTTCAAAACAGTGTCTAAGTATGGCTGTTGTTTGATGATTAAAGCTAATATATATATATATATATAATTAACATAATAGTGTAAAAAATTTGATATTAAATAATATCAATTTAATACCAGGAATCCAGCACATTAAAAGAATCAGAAGATTCACAAAAAAATTTCTTGAGATCTCAAAAGGATTATAGTATATGTGTATATTAAAGAGACCACTAAGTGGACTGTTAATGTGCTAGAAGAAGATCACTTAAAAATTCTAAAAGAAAATGCAGGGGACCAAAAACAGGCGGGCGAGACTAGTGAGAATTATAAATACCTAGGTTATCTGTAGACCATGGTTATATACACATGTACTATATATATTATATATATATATATATATATATATATATATATATATATATATATAGTTTTAGGGAAAATAACCAATTTTCAAGAACTCATCGATGAAAATCCACTATCACATATAGAAAAATTAATAATTAAAAGCACAATAAATGAGTATAATATAAAGTAAAGTAAATATCATAAGATAAATTAAACAATTATTATTCTTCTATAAATGAAATTGTACTAAATAAGGCCCTAATTTTTGCTATGAAGAAAGTAGGTATGACTAACGATGAAGTAAAATTAGTTAAAATGGCTAGAAAATCATTGATTAAATATGATAATAAATTGTGGGCTAGAAAAGATACCAGAGATTATTTTGATATACCTGATTCAGCACAGGTAACTGATTTAGTAGGTATATATTTATTATCTGAACTTGAACTTGAAAACTTAAAATTGGAGGGTGGTTTATATAGGGATGACCTTTTATTACTTACTAAAATTGCACTAATAGACAACTAGAATTATATAAGAAGAGAATATATAGTTTTTTTAAAAGAAATGGTTTAAAGATTACTATTTATAATGAGTATTATAACGTTAATTATTTAGATGCTAATTTTAATTTATCTACTGGTAATACCCAACCTTACCATAAGATTAATGAAAATATTAAATACATTCATGCTAAAAGCAATCACCCACCCTCAGTTAAAAAATCCTTAACTTTTACTATAGGTAAGAGAATATCTTTACTATCTTCTAATATAGAGATTTTTGAAAACATGCACCTTATTATAATAAAGCCCTGCAAGAAGCGGGATATACTAATAATATAAAATTTTTTAATAATCCGAATTATTTTTATAATAGTAGTAATAATAATTATAATAATAATGACCTTTTTAATAAACATAACTTTTATACTCATGATAATGTCTTCTTAGGTAATAATAAGAATAATAAGAATAATTGGTATTATAATAAATTACCGAAACATAAACTTAATTTTAATGGTAACAATTTTAAATATTTTAATTTTTTTAATGATAATAATAAATTTAATAATACGAATAATAAATTCAATAATATCTATAATAAGAACAAACTCTGGTTAATTATTCCATACGGTGTTCAAGTTAAAACTAACATTATTAATGAAGTTTTTAAAGTTATTGATTTATTCCTTAAAGATAATAAAAAATATCATTATATTTTTTCTAAAAATAATTTTGGTGTAGGTTATTCCACTACTAATAATGTTGCTAATATTATCTCTTCTTTTAATAAATTTAAGTTAAATAATTACTACAAATTTAAATTTAATAATTATTCTAATATTAATTTTAATAGTAATAATGTTGACCAGAATATAATTAATTGTACATGTTTAGATAAAACTAAATGTAATTTTAATAATAAATGTAATTTGAAAGATGTAGTGTATAAATGTATAGTGAAATTATTGAATGAAAATAAACATTATGGTTATAATTTAAATAAGATTTATATAGGTTCGACTTCTAATAAAATTAAATTAAGAGTAGCTCAACATATGCACTCATTTAAGAATAGAAATTTAATTAATTTACTGGCCTCAGTAAATATATTTGGGGACTTAAAGCTAAAAATATTAAATATATTTTAAAATGGGAGATAGTTTGTAAAGCTAAATCCTATCATATAGGTAATAACTTTTGTAATTTATGTAATAATGAATTTAAAGAGATATTATTTCATAAGGATAATAATTTACTTAATTCTTTTGATGAACGAAAAATAAAATGTAGACATAAACTACTTTATTTATATAAACACTTTAGCTAATAATTTTTTATTTATTTTGTTTATATGGGTATGTGTATATGCATGTACATGTATATATTGAGGGTGTGTGTTTTAGTCTATATGCATTAGTATGTATGTATATTTTTAGGTGTATGTATATATGTTTACGTATGTATTTATATAGGTTTAAGTGTATATATATATGTGTTTTTTTTTAAATATATGTTTGTGTATATTGAGTGTATATTTGTATTTACATGTATGTATAAAGATATATATTTGTGAGTATAGATGTATATTTATATATATTGTGCGTGTGAGTGAGTGCGTGAGTGTAGTTTTGTTTTAGAATATTCCTTATTTATATATTTATTTGAGTGAATTTTTATTTGTGTGTATATTTTGTATATTTTTTATATATATAGTTATGAGTATTTTTGTGTATATGTATATGTCTATTTATGTATGTACTTATGTAAATGTGTATATATATGTATATATATGGGTATAAGTATATATGTGAGTGTGTGTAATTTGTCTATATAAATTAGTAGGTGTATATATTTATGGGTGTATATATATATATATTTATGTATGTGTGTATATATATATGTATATATATGTATATATGTATATGTATATATGTATATGTATATGCATGTTTTTTTCTGTATATATATGTGTATTTTTATGTGTATGTATATATGTCTGTATATGTGTATCTATATAATATGTATATTTGAAAGCATGGGAGGATGAGTGTGTATTTATATATATTATTCTTTATTTTTATATGTGTGTATGTGTGTATGTGTATATTTTGGTAGGTACATGTGTGTATGTGTAGATATATATTTATGTATATATATATATTTATGGTAGTATGTATGTTTTGGTCTATATGTGTTATATGTATTTATATATATGTATGTATTTATGTATATATGTGTATGTATGTTTTATTTATGTATATGCTTTTATTAGTGTTTATGTGTATATATGTGTGTATGTTGTGTGTATATACGTATATTATTTTGTATATTCGTATGTATATTTGTATATGCATGTAAGTGTATATATATATGTGTGTATGTATGTATATGTGTGTGTATGTATGTTGTATATATATATATGTATGTATGTATATATATATATATATATATATATATATATATATATAATATATATATATATATATATGTATATGTGCATGTATGTATGTATATATGTATGTATGTATTAGGGTGTGTGTTGGGGTATCTATTTAATTATTCTAGTAGCTATATTTTGTTTTTATTGGTAGGTTAATTTTTTAGTAAGTTTAAGGTTTTATATTACAATGACACGACGATTTTGATAAGACTAAATCAATAGTAGTATTTTAGTTTATTTCATAATATTATTTAATTTACGACTATTAATATTTTTATTTATTTATTATATATTAGAATTTAATATTTATTAATATGTTTTACAAGATAACTATAGTTTTTTGTTCTTTTTATGTTGTTAGTTATATAAATTTTAAATTTTTCATTCATTTATTTAAGTATTATTATTTCATTCATGCTTTCGTATTCTATTCTCTATTTTAACGTTCTTTTTTAACGTAGTATTTTCGCGCGAACTCTTGCTTAAAACGCTATAGCTATTAGATAACGTCTTAGTTTTTCAGTTTGAATTACGGAAAAATTTGGATAAGTACTGTTTTCACTTTGCTAAAGATTTTCTACTATTTGAAAATAATATGTATTCTTGTTTTTATACTATTCATTTGGTTCTTTATAGATTATTTTAATAGATAACTTATTTAACACTATATTATTTAGAAGTTATAGTTTCATTTCAACATAATATTAGAACTTCGATTGGAATAGTGTTGATATATTTTCGATTATTTTTGATTAATATTATTTGATTAATTATTAATCTTTATAGTTTATAATATCGTTAAAGTTTTTTTTAAATCAAAACTTTGTATATATATATAAAGTTTAACCTTTTATTCTTAATAATTTTTTCTTTCCTAATTTTTTCATTCATAATTTTTTCCATTCATAATTTTTTCATTCATATTTTTTATTATTACGTTTGTAGAAATAAATAATCTTGTATTTTTCTATTATTCAATCAATCTTTAATCATAATTAAATAAACGTCTTTAGCTTTAAATAGTATAGCTTTAACTATTACACCGGTTAAATATGTACTAATTTTATCTTCATTATTATTTTAAATTTAAACTTCGTTCAACTTGTATTTAAAACAATGATAATTTAAAACAATGATAATTTAGGTAAGATGTTTTTTTATATATAATATACATGTTATTATTATGGATGAAGGGATGATTATCGAATGGTTATAATTTTGATATTATGATATTTTTTAAATAATTTTTCTATCTTTATATAATAAGTATTTCATATTAATTCATTTGGTACTTATTGTTGGTTGAGATATATATCTAATTATTGTTCTACTTAAGATCTGACGAGTAGCTATATTTTTGAATAGAACTTATTTTCGATAATTTCAATTGATTTTAATCGATTTAAATTTCTTTTCCATTTGAAAATTGGTTATGAAACACGTGTAATCTTTTTATTATATTTATCTTATGATATTTACTTTACTTTATATTATACTCATTTATTGTGCTTTTAATTATTAATTTTTCGATATGTGATAGTGGATTTTCATCGATGAGTTCTTGAAAATTGGTTATTTTCCCTAAAACTATATATATTTTATATATACTTTATCTATAAGGCTCAATTTAATTTTAATTTTTTATAAATTGATTTTAATTGAGTTTTTTACCTGTAATTTTGGATTTTGTCCCTAATAATATTATATATATATATATATATATATATATATATATATACAGTGTGTCCCTAAATTAGATTTACAGTTATCCCGTAGGCATTTTAAATTTCTTTTAAAACATTTTATTACGTTTAAATTCTGTCTTACAAATTGAATAGGGAGCTTGACAGAATTGACTAAATTAGAATAGAATAATGGTTTCATATGTTTTTAATAATTAAGATCTAAACCATTAATATATGAATGCGAAAGTGATAGTTGAATAACTGTAAACCTACTTTTTGGCCACCCCGTTTATATATATATATATATATACACACATATATACACACACATAGAGATGTGCACAGAACCAGTCCCAAAAACCAGTGAACCATGACAGACTGTCACAGACCAACCAAAAATAAAAAAATCTTCTTTAACTCTTCTTCCCTCCCACCCCAGCTAGCCAGTCATACTGTCTCTTAAGACAGTAAAACATTCCTTCAATATACACAAGAGAAAAAGGCCAGGTCAGTTCCTTCTCAATTTTATTCGATTGTCAAAGAATATGTATGAGAATATGTATATGTATATGTATTTTTCCATATGCGTATTTTCATACACTGTTTTTAACACTGTTTTTAACAATTTCACCTTAATATGACAATCAGTATGTAACACTACAAAGTTCATACAAAGCTTTATACTTTAAATATATTTTATCATCAAAGAATGTATATATACATTTTAATACTCAGACTGTTTTTAAACATTTTTTATTATTCTCAAAGACTTTTGATAATCTTTTTCTAAAAAGTGAAACCGGTTAAGTAAATAAATATTTTTTAAAAATAAGTGCATTTTCAAACTTTCTTTCATATATATTTCCACTCGTACGGTATTCCACAACTTTACTTTATTATATATATATATATATATATATATATATATATATATAGGCTATGAGCGGTGGTGGTGTCAATGAGATCCAGTGGTTTCAGGTAATGCTGAATAAGTGCTATGGATAGACTGTAGTTAAGCTCTAGGTTCAGTGATTATGCGAATAAAGAGTCCAACGTAGATCATATATCAGCATGTGTCTCTAAGGATTTACTTATCGTAATGAGATAAAAAACCAATGCAGTGTATATTTTAGAACAATTATAAATAGAAAGTCTTACAGCTGTTTCCAGGATATTTATTATATCTCATAAGGTATTGGAATCTTATATGTATACCATTCTGCCTAAACAGTGGATTTATAAATACAATATCCCTGCATATCTCACATCTATTTTCGTTCCTCTAATCCACTTACTATTTCCTATCTTATGTAAATTAACTATTGCTTAACCATTTTCTCACACCGTCTCCGATGAAGGGATATAATATATATCCTGGAAACTGCTGTGAGACCTATTTATAAAT
>NC_142933.1:30081540-30094040 GCF_046866305.1 Octopus bimaculoides
TTTTTATCGTATACCTTGGGTCTAAACCATAGGCTCCAGTTTATGCTAAGTAAGTACTGATTCACTGAAGACATCAGCATCTGTAGCATAGGTGTTGTTTCTACCAGGGTAACTTTTGTTTTAGTTCCTGTAGATCAATATTTCTTAGGATTTTTCCAGTCCTCTTTTTATTAACTCATGTCTGATCAAAGAGGTTGTTTTCTTGCTGTTGTTGTTGTTGTTGCCGTTGTCGTAGTCGTTGTTATTATGAAGTGTGGCAGGAAGACAAAGAGATTATCAAACTGGAAAATTTCAAAAGTTCCTACCTGATATGGGAAATTTTAGAAAGAATCCCATGACAAAAGTGCTTAACGGGGAGATCGGGCTTTCTTGGGACAAACATTCTTAAGGACTGAGTTATCAACAGTAAAAATAACGTAGGTTGCCATACTCATCTATTTACAAGCTAACACGTCCCAATTAAGTTACAATTGTGTGAAAGCGGTGACACTTGCTGAGTTATTTCATGTAACTAAATATAGATATGGTAGACAATAATGAAACCTTGGATTTCCTCAATGAATTCGATTGCTCTTCTACTTGAATGCGATCTCTACGCTTCTTTCAGTCAGCCCAAGATGAGAAGCGTAAAAGTGCTGATTCGGAATCGCATGACTCTTAAAAGTAGCAGGATTTCTTAAGAATAGTAAGTCGATTCTCGCAGGTCAGAACGGCCCTGGAGAGTATATTGCTATCAGACTTGTGGCTTTTTATTTGCCTCGACAGAAGCTGGAAATCAGAGGGTCTTCAGACGTCCACAGTCTTCCCTCAGATCATATCGCTTTTTTGTTTTAGTTGGTGTGCGCGAAAAGCATCAAAAGGCAAGGCATTAAACTGCAACCATGGATTTTGCAGGAGTAGCTAATAGAAGAGTTGTATATAAAATCTAATAAACCAGCTCAGGCACTTTCATTTGAATGAGAAGTGTCTCCTGAATTTCTCCAGCGTACAAGGACAATCCGATAGGAATAATGAACTTTGTCTCTAGTTTCGGGTTGCACGCATCACAGTCCACAAATCTGAGATCAGTGCGGTCAAATTAGACAAATCTAGTAAACGGGTCTCCGAACACATGCAGCTAAATGCATTTTTCTCAGTTTCGGGAAAGTTTTATAGATCAGCTTAATAAAATATTTAAGGGAGATTTGACAAAGAATTTATAAATAATAAGAGGTGATCGATTTCATTAAAACAGTAAATTAGAGCAGATTCTGTCTGTTTTAGCAAAGTTGTAGCAACAGAAAACAGTTGTCAGAAGGTAGCTTAAGAAACTGATTTGTGAACGCATATGAAATCGTTTAGTCGTGTTTGGAGTGACAAGAGTCTTTCACTACTTCATCGACTAAACTCAGAAACGACGCATTGTTTATGCAAGACATGCTGTGAAACGCGACCGGAAAAATGCATTTCAATATACACGCTTGGTGGAGTGGTACAGTGTCCCCAGAGCGCCACATCTCGATATTTGACGGACTACAACAAGTGAGTGCTTCATATTTTCTAGCAGATTAAAGCATATTTTGAGAGGATTTTACCGCATTTTGTCGAACTGTACCGAATGAACGATGACTTGGTAACTTTGGACTTCAATGACGGCCTTGCTGGTCACCTGCAGTTATTCACAGGGAAGAACAGATCTCTTGTTCTGCTGTACAAACTGACATGTCGTCCGGACTGGATGATCTGCTCCACAAAATTTACATTTGTATGACACATTTGATTGCTACTGCCTTGGCAGCTGTCTAATGTTACTGGTAGGTCATGTAAGTTGAGTAGTGGTGACACAGGAATGCGATAATCATATGTTTGATATTTGTTTGAATTAATAACATGATATTAATGAAAATGCTGAATAATCTGAATGATATATTGTAGTGATTGAGGAGCAGGGGAGAGTCAAATACACCGAACTCCAAAAGGGGAGACCATGATGATCTAAAAGTACACTTCTCAGAGGATGAGGAGTGCATCGCTGCTTGGCTAAAAACAAGAATGCTCGCGTGCAACTTCGGAAGTTGAATTGCTAAGGACATGATCGGAACACAAAATAGTCAGTCGTGGTTTGCACTGAATTTTTTCCGAAGTGGCAGCAGCTTCTTGTTTTTGTGTAATTGGGTTGTCCTTGTCCATTGCTTTATACGCATACACTCACACATACACATACACACATGGACACATTCACACACGCACACACAGACACACACACACACATACACACACACACACACACACTTATATAAGAATTGTATTAAAACATCTTGAAAATAAAAAAAGGAAGCAAACTGTCACGAAATGTGCTGCACTTATTAAAGATGCTTTTACGCACAAAATTGATAATTTTCAAGTTAAGAAAATATTTCTTCATGCATCGTGATTGTAACAAGAATTCTTGGCAAAACATATCTATAAGCATACATACATGTGTGTGTGTGTGTGTGTGTGTGTGTGTGTGTGTGTGTGTGTGTGTGTGTGTGTGTTTGTGTGTGTGTGTGTGTGTGTGCATGAATGCACGTATGTATATATGTACGAGTGCTGAGTGGCAAAGGTTTGTGTTGCAAGATCACTGCTATGTTACGGTTAATGCCTTTGTATTCCAGCATAGTGCTGAGATCATCTCCCAATGCAGACATAACTGTTCTATGTCCCATTTCGAGTGCTATGCACGTTGTTTATTTACTTATTTTTATCATCTCTTTCAAGCCCACTTTTACATTTATGCAAATCATCTAGGCCAAAAAGTTGTTCCGTTTTGTTTTGCATATATTCAAGTGTCATTTTGCAAAAGTTAAGCGAGACTAATGTTGTGCTGATAATGTTTATTGAAGGGAAAAAGATATCCCAGATATCCACAAGCGATTGGCGTAACCTTTCTGGAAGGGACGATGATTTTAATAAATCAAGAATTCATCTTATAAGTTATAAACTCTTATTCCTTTTTGTTGTTAAATATATGTCTTAGCACATTTTGGTTCCATTCCTGTGCATGTATGAAAGTCTGCATATGTATATGTGTATGCATATATATATATATATATATATATATATATATATATATATATATATATATATATATATATATATATATATATATATATATATATATATATATGTATATATATGTATATATATATATATATATATATATATATATATATATATATATATATATATGTATATATATATATATATATATATATATATATATATATATATATATATATATATATATATGTATATATATATATATATATATATATATATATATATATATATATATATATATATATTCGTGCAGCTGAAGATTGCTCTACATATTGCATTTAATGTAATGCTCGCATTACTTAAATAAATGGAGTAGCATGAAACGTGCGTACTGCAATCATCTTTAAAATCCGTGTTGCTTATTTTGATTATATATATATATATATATATATATATATATATATATATATATATATATATATATATATATATATATATATATATATATATATATATATATATATATATGTATGTATATGCATGTATGTATATATATATATATATATATATATATATGTGCGTGTGTGTGTGCATGTGTGTGTGCATGTGTGTGTTTGTGTGTGTGTGTGTTTGTGTGTGTGTGTACATTCACGTGTGTGATGTGTTGCTCTTTAACACCAGATCAGCTTTTATCATGCAGAACTAAACCTTAGTATTTCAGATCACCCTATCTTTTACATATGTATAAGATCATCATAAGCGTCTCATTCCCCACCCAGCTCTAATCAGAATGATATGAGAAAAATTTAGCTGCTTTTTCTAGCGTATCGAGAGATCAAATAAGAAAATCCTTATTTGGATATTGCCGATAGTAGTGGTGGTACCAGTTAAGTGGTCACAATATGCAAATTATAGCGACAACAGCAGTGTAGAGACAGCCTAGCTATATCGTTCATTATATAATTGGCAATGTTTTAATTAAGAATGTATGGGAGTGACCATACCTTTCCTAAAGGTGTAGGATTAGGGTAGGTGGAGGTGTCGGAGAAGTGTCAGAGTGACGGAAGTATAGACGCAGATTAAGTAGGTATGGTTATTTCAGATCCATTTATATAAAATGAAAGGTTTAAAGAGTAAAATATCTCGATGAGGAAGTGTCGATAATAGTTATGGTGATTGGGATGGTGGGTGTAATAATGGTGGCGGCTGTGATGATGTTGGCGGTGTTGAAGATAGTCTGGTGGCGATGATAGTTGTGGTAGAGATGGTTGTTGTGGTGGTGGTGTTTGTGATAGTGGTAGTGGAGGTAGTGGTGGTGGTAGTGGTGATGGTGATGGTGGTGGTGATAGTGTTGGAAATGATTATGATGGTAGTGGCCGTGGTGATGACAGTGATAGGGAACGATACGGGTACTGATGAGGTTGCAAGAAGGTGGGTGACAGCGGTGGTGGTGGTGGTGGTGGTGGTGGTGGTTTTGGTGGTGGTGGTGGAGTGGTTGTCGTCGTCATCTTCTTTTATAGCAGTGGTGATGGGTATGGTCGTACTGGTAGTTCTGTTGGTGTTAGTGAAGGTTAAAATACTGGTGTGGGTGTGAAGTGCTTGTGGTGGTGGTAGGGGCGATGCAGGTATGAACAGAAACAAAGAAACAACAAAAAATTTGGGAAATGATTTTGTACACCTCCGGAGTTGGATTACTAATTAAAAATGTGTAATTATCTAATTGAGAATTATTCGCTGATCTAGTGCAATAAAGCTACTCTAACCAAAGTGACCTTTATAATTATACATGATTGACTAAAAGCATACATGATAACTTTCATGTTCAGCATGTCAAGTGTGATTGTGTGTGTTGATCATGATGTCACCACCTAAGTATGTCACCCCTTCAATCTTTTCTCTTACTATTCACATATTACATAATGAGCGTATCTGAAATTGTGGACATTTTTTAGGGTCTACAAAGATAAATAATTTCGCCATTCGTAATAAGCTATATTTTGATATGTTTTATTTTTACTTAATTTCTCCTCAGAATTGAACCCAACCTTTTACTCCCCACTTTACCTCCTGTAACGCTTTGTTTCTTATTTCTTTCATCATTTCAATTCTTAATCTTCCTCCACTTCTCACCTTGGACTACTTATACTCATTCATTCTCATCACATCAAACACCGCCCCAAGTACATTCATTCACTTCAGTTTCTTTCTCATTTACTTGTCGACAAATACCATTTTCTCTAAATTACTCTCAGATAAAGGAAGAATGTCCGAAACATCATTTTAATCATTCTTCATGGCAATAAAATTTTATAAATTATATTATAAAATTATAAATATTGACTAATTGACACTACCGGATCAAACAAAATGACACAAGTAGACACAGTGAAGTCATTAAATGACATCTAGTGGAGAGGTTCCAAGACGTGTGCTCAGGGTATTTCGTGGGTATGGAATTACCCTTTATACTCCATAGCTTCTAGGTCCAACTCACTCGAGTGGGTAGTACCAGCAAATAGCCCTAGTTATGGGTCAAATAGCAAAAGGTGGGTTTGTAATTAAGACATACAGAACTCGCTGGAGGTTGGCCACTAGATCTCTGTCACTGGTCAAATACGCATATGGACATGTCCTACTGTCACGTGATCCAGTTTTCCTACTTTGGGATTCAGTACACTTTTACCTCTAGGGTAAGCATCAGTAGGAATGATACTTGTGCAATGAACAGTAACTAAACCAGCAAAAGACAACATGAAACCATTAATGTACTTTTCTCAAAAAAAAAAAAAAAAAAGAAATGAGACTTCTGGCATTGGAGCAGAGCTTATAACGAACGACGACTGAAGGCATTGTATATGAAGACCCGTAGAGGGTAAGAGAAGGAAAGTATGGATAAGAAAGATCACAGGAAAGAAAGCAGAGGATTGTAGAAGACTCCTGTGAGTAGAGGCAAACATGGTGATTAACGAAATGTTAAGTAACAAATGTATGCTAATATACATTATTTACATTATTTACATTTGACGGATATTTGTCCTCATCTTGTTTGTTGTTAACACAACTTTTCGGCTGGTATACCTTCCAGCCTTCATCAGGTGTCTTCGGGAAATTTCGAACCTGGGTATTCATTCCTAAGGTATTTTCGGTGTTGGTATTATTATTATTATTATTATTATTATTATTATTATTATTATTATTATTATTATTATTATTCAGGTCACTGCTTGGAATCGAAATTCCCAGGACACCTGATGAAGGCTGGAGGGTATATCAGCCGAAACGTTGTGTTAACAACAAACAAGATGAGGACAGATATCCGTCAAATGTAAATATATTTCTTTATTGCCCACAAGGGACTAAACATAGAGGGGACAAACACGGACAGACAAAGGGATTAAGTCAATTACATCGACCCCTGTGCGTAACTGGTACTTTATTTATCGACCCCGAAAGGATGAAAGGTAAAGTCGACCTCGGCGGAATTTGAACTCAGAACGTAAAGGCAGACGAAATACCTATTTCTTTACTGCCCACAAGGGGCTACACACAGAGGGGACAAACGAGGACAGACTAACGGATTAAGTCGATTATATCGACACCAGTGCGTAACTGGTACTTTATTTATCGACCCTGAAAGGATGAAAGGTAAAGTCGACCTCGGCGGAATTTGAACTCAGAACGTAAAGGCAGACGAAATACCGCTAAGCATTTCGCCCGGCGTGCTAACGTTTCTGCCAGCTAGCCGCCTATGTAAATAATGTACATAATTCCTCATCTCTTATATATAGAACTGTATGCTAATATATCCTGTATTTCTCTCGCTACTCTCTATATTGACTCCCTTTATTTTCATCTCTTGATTTATAATGAACGCTGATGAATTTCTCTTTACAAGTGAATATCTGTTGATTATAAGTATGCTATTTTTTAAATGATTTCTTCTTCTTATTATTTGGTCAATTACACGAAGTATGTTCCTCTTGTCTACCACCCTTCTGCTGCTTATTATTTGCGCTGCTAATTTTAAAAAAAGGCATAGATAACTGCTCTTTACCATTGTGTAGCATTAGAACACACGATTTTACTACTGCATAAAGTTGGTGTTTACGATTTCACCATTCTCGGTAGAAGCAGTTGTTGTCTTTGACTAGGTACAAATCAAACAAAATGAAGTAGAGCTGCAATGAAAATCGTCTGACCGTAATGATCCTGTGATTTTAGCTATATCTACATTATAAAAAATTAGCAGAATCGATAAAAACGAGATGAAAACTGACTGTTATATCATGAGTTCGAAACTTGCCGAGGGTAAGTTTGTCTTTCATTGTTCTGGAGGTCTCGATGAAGTAGAGTGTCATTGACTTTTGTTGAAGTTTAGGTCCAGCTCTGCTTATATTGAACAAATTTAAATTAAAAGCATTCAAGCCAGGACCAAGACATCCTTCTAGAAATATGTCTTGGACTGTATTGATCAAAGTGTTCTTTCATGTCTGGAGACAATACGATATGTTATGAGGGAGATTTGTTTGTAATTTTTATCAATGTTAATCACAGCCTAGAGGATTGTTGTAGGTTAACTTCATAAAATACCAATTAATGTTAAGAATAATTTTTCAGTTTCGTTGTCAAAACTTCTCCTGTTCGGACACTTCCGTACAAGTTCCCGGATATTTCAAAGAAACATTTAATTAGTTCTTCTGACTTCCATGCTCCAGTAATGTCTATAATTTAGCTTCAGATGTAGGCGGTTGATTTGGTCATTTCCCAAGGAAGTTGTTGGTGGCAATGATCATTGTAGGAAAATGTTGCATATGACTGGATAACTTAACTGCTATTCAACAACATAATAGTACATATAAACACACGCAAACACACACACACACACACACACACGCACACATACACACACACACACACACAAGCACATTGTTATATGTATATTTTGAACTTGCATATATGTATGCAATCTGTGTGTTTATAAATACACACACACACTCACATACACACACATACGTATATATATATATATATATATATATACATGTAAATAGATAGATATAGATATAAATATATATGCATGTTTGCATGTATATATGTATACTTGTATAAGAGCTTGTGAGTAAGTGCATGAATATATCACATATGTGCAAGTGTGTGTGTGTGTGTGTGTATGTATTTACACACATATATCTATCTATCTATCTATCTATCTATCTATCTATATATATATATGTGTGTGTGTGTGTATATATATATATATATGTGTGTGTGTGTGTGTGTGTGAGCGTACATATATATATATATATATACATATATTCAGACATGCACACACACACGCGCGCGTGCACACATACATATATAACATATAAATGCCAACCAAGTGTGGCGTTCTATACGGGACAGTGCTACTGCCGTTCATAGCCCCAGGAAGGCATCTCCTCCAGCTGGTTAACGACACACATTCTGTGTCCGATTAGTATTTGTGAGGGGAGGTCATCGCTCCCATCTCTGGCTTTAGCGATGGTTTGTCGCTGGAAAAATCCTACAATATCTTGCGAGTTGGGTGAATTTTCATCACTAGCTGGTGATTCACACACGCTGAGGGCGGGTAACCACCCAGAAACTCGAATCCGTGTGTATCACGTAAGGCTAGGGATGGGAGCGATGACCTCCCTTCGCAAATACTAATCGGACACAGAATATGTCTCGTTAGCCAGCTGGAAGAGATGTCTTCCTGGGGCTATAAACGTCACTAGCACTGTCCCGTATAGGACGCCACACTTGGTTAGTAATTATATGTTACTCTTTCGTACTGCTATGTATATGTATTTATATATGTATATATTGATAGAAATGGTAAGACAACAAAAGAATGAAAGAGACCTCGATATTATATATATAGATAGATATATAGATAAATAGATAGATAGATCATAAATAGATAGATGCATACATACATATATTTTAAAAAGCAATCTGTGTGTCATACTTAATGCATATACATGAAAATGACTGCGTTATTAATATGTAGATAATAGCTCTTATGCACGTACTCTGTTAAATAACACAAGATCATATCAGTAGGAAACGAAAATCGTCCAAAATTTTCGATTGCCGCATATATTTGTGTGTCATTTAGCAGATTCCATTCTTAAAAGATATTATCTCAAAACGAATGCGACAGCTAAGGTGACTTCTCGTCTTGTATTTGCGTTAAGTACGATACATAGAATCATACACATATCTCGAAACCTGAAAGACTATTCTTTCTAATATCTCCTATTTCTTGAGTGTAAACATGATACACACTATTTCGTTTTTTTCCTATCGCGTCGACATGGTGTTACTTCTATTTTTTATGATATATCATATACACTCAAGTGGTCATTCCAGTTCGAACCTCTGTACACTGAACTCCTATCTCACATGGAATACTTGCTCATCTGTTTCATTCTCTATCTTAACCGGATACTGCACGAAATTCTTGCTTGTTTCCAGCCACATAGTTCCGGGTTCAGTCCCACTGCGTGGCACCTATGTGTGTATTTGTATGTGCGTTTTAGCGTTTGTGTTTGTCCACTGACACCACTTGACAGCCGGAGACCAATAGATTAATTATTAAGCTTACAAAGAATAAGTCATGGGGTTGATCAGTTCGACTAAATAACTTTAAGGCCGTGCTCCAGCATGGCTACAGTCTAATGACTGAACTGAAACAAGTAAGAGAGAAACAATATATATATATGTATATATACATATATATGCATATATATATATATATATATATATATATATATATATATATATATATATATATATATATATATATATATATATATATATATATATATATATATATGTATATATATATATATATATATATATATATATATATATATATATATATGTATATATATATATATGTATATATATGTATATATGTATATATATATATATATATATATATATATATATATATGTATATATATATATATATATATGTATATATATGTATATATATATGTATATATATATATATATATATATATATATATATATATATATATATATATATATATATATATATAAGAATTTAAGGATTGGAGAAAACGCATGTTATAATTGCATACTTTATTCCTACATATGTTTCAAAGGATTACAACCTGTGTGATCCATAGGGATCTTTGATATTAAAATTGTAACCTTCTCATCAGGGAAAGCATGGGAATCATCTTAAACGTTTGTAATCCTTTGAAACATATGTAGGAATAAAGTATGCAATTATAACATGCGTTTTCTCCAATCCTTAAATTCTTAAATATACTCAAATAACCAAAATTTCAAGGAGTTCCTGCCTTAAAAACAGGAACTAAACCACAGTTATTTTGTGTTCTTTGCTACATTGGTTTCTATTAACCCATTTATTCTATCTGAAGAATTTTTATTCATTAAGATAGAAGAAATACACATAATTATATATATATATATATATATATATATATATATATATATATATATATCTGCGAGAGTGTATGTGTGTGGATCTGTGTTTGTGTTTCTCCTTACCCTGCGCTTGACAACCGGTATTGGTTTGTTTACATTCTCTTAATGTTGCAGTTCGTTCGTTTAAAACCGTTGAAGGCGGTGCCACAACATTGCTGCATTCCAATGACTGAAAGAAATAAAATACAAAAAAATGAAAAAAAAAAAAAAGAAAGAAAACTCGGCAATGATGCTTTCCTTTCTACTCTGTCTGTTCTGAACTTGAGATAACTTGAGGAATTCAACAGGAAAAAGCTTCTGGAACAATAAAATCTTAGAAAACTCTTGCAAAGGCATTTTGAGTATAATGCATGATAGTCTCTCTCACTCTCTCTCTCTCACTCTCTCTCTCTCACACACAAAATATAGTATTTCTGTGTGTGTGCGTGTAGTTTTCCATGAAAATCAGTTCATTGTACATGCTTCATTGATATGAAAACTATATGCTGTGTGTGTACATCGAGATAATTTTCTATATGAGAGTGAGCGTATGTGTGTATGTGTGTGTGTGTCTATGTGTGGGTGAATACATGTGTGTGTATGTGTGTGTTTAGTCATGTCTTGTGTGTGAGAGGCAGTATATGTATCACCTGTGTATGTACGTATAATTTTGTTTTTATGTGTTCTTGTGAACATTTAAGTAGTCAAATATCGTATATTTGAATATATACTTTTGTGCAGTAATGTATGTTGGTGAGTATATAAAGCAAGGTGAATATACATACATACATACACACACACACACACACACACACACACATATATATATATATACATATATGTGTGTGTGTGTGTGTGTGTGTGTGTGTGTGTGTGTGAGAGTGTGTGTGTGTGTGTACTTTCACATAAGTGTCTTCATACGTATATATTTATATATATGCGAATACATGGGCATGTATATAACTTTGCATAAATATACATATGCGTACTTAAACTTTGCATAAACATATATATATATATATACATACATATATCATACATGTCTTTAGATGTATACAGACACACACATGCACACACGCATACACATGCACATGCAAATATATTTATATACATAGTTTATTTCTCTTTCTATTATCAGCCTTTGGCCTCTATTGAAATGCTAGCTCAATTTGACAGTCCACTGCATCATTCCGAATGTTATTAGTTTTATTCTGTATCATAGTGGTCAGTTGAGAGATTCTCAGTATTTCATTGCCTTTATACTCACCTTCAAGACATAGGTATACATACATACACACTCATGTACAGATAGACGTAGTGACTCCTAAGCACTCACACACTTAAACACTTTTATTTGACTCCCATACACATACAATCTCATTCAGCCACATTTATTGACGTAAGTACGTATACATTGATATAGACACATATATATATTTGTGCGTCTATTTGTCTTTGTATGTATCAATGTAAATGTGTGCGAACGAATGTGTTTATATGCTTGGGTGTATATTTGTGTGTCTGTATGTGTGTGTGGACTTTATTTTTATTAGTTATCATCAGTGAAAGGGATGAAAATCTATCAATTCAACGTTGGTCAAGCCGATAATGTACACCACACATATACACACAATCACACTATTTTACATACACATAGAGAAAAACATACACGAAGATATTCTCATACGTACACCCATACCGTAGTATGGATATATATGTAAATGACCATGTGTATGTATGCATGTATACACACATACTTACATATATATGTATGTATGCATATGTGTACACACGTACACACACACACACACACGTATATATACACTCACACACACACACAACACATTAACAATGTGTGCGCATATATATATATATATATACTCACGTTTACAAATATACATATATGCGCACACATTGTAAAGAAATGCATAAATGTATATGCACATCTAAAGAAATATCTGCACATACATATGCGTATGTGTGTATGTGTTTGTGCA
>NC_142933.1:30096540-30099040 GCF_046866305.1 Octopus bimaculoides
TATATTATGTGATATTTCAGTAGACTATGTGATGTGAAAGTAAACACTATCTTCGGCTAAATAAGAAAGATATAATGGCCGATACAGTTACCGGCTGAGTTAATACAACACCTGGGTAATACTTCGTCTTATTAAGCATTAGTTATGCCATACCGGCGTGATATAATACAATAGCTATGGGTCCGTTTGTAGAGTCGTGCTGTGTTTATGCGCTAGTTTGTGAAATAATAAACGTATCTATAGGACACTAACAGATATTACATGTAAGCGTTTGTATATATGTGTGTGCATGTTTCTGTGTGCATGTGGGTGGTGTGTGTGTGTGTGTGTGTGTGAGTGTGTGTGAGTGTGCGTATGTGTATGTATGTGTATTATATGGAGAATGGCATTTACAAGTCTAATTCTTTCGATTTCGAATTCATCGATGGAACTATTCAATTTCAAATTGCAATGGAACAGAACTTGTCTTGTCTATACCATTATCTAAAAAAAAAAAATAAAAAAACCTTTTGGCTCCCCTTTTTTTTCTTTTAAATGAACATGTCCCTGGACCGCTGTATTTTAACGCTGGTTCAATACCATGGGTCTATCTATTTCCAATTTTCATTAAAGCGTTAAGGTAATACCTCATAATTCTTGGATTTTTTTATTGTCTCTATACATACACACATACATACATACACACACGTACACACACACACACACACACACACACACACACATAGGAGAAGGTGTGGTTGTGTGGTAAGTAGCTTGCTTACCAACCACATGGTTCCGGGTTCAGTCCCACAGCGTGACACCTTGGGCAAGTGTCGTTTACTATAGCCTCAAGTCAACCAAAGCCTTGTGAGTGGATTTGGTTTGACGGAAACTGAAAGAAGCCCATCGTGTATTTGTGTGTGTATGTGTGTGTGTGTGTGTGTGTGTGTGTGTGTGTGTGTGTGTGTGTGTGTGCTTTCCCCCCTACCATCGCTTGACAACCGATGTTGGTGTGTTTACGTCACCGTAACATAGCGGATCGGCAAAAGAGACTCATAGGATAGTACTAGGATTACAAACAAGAAGCCCCGGGGTCGACTTGCTCGACTAAAAGCGGCGCTCCAGCATGGCCGCAGTCAACTGACTGAAACAAAATAAAAGAATAAAAGAATGTGTACTTATAACTGTTGTATAGAACACTTACCATCAAAACTCAGAGTCTCTTGACAGGGATTCGTTCCGAACGCCCTGTCGTTTTTCGGCAGTTGCATGTTTAATGCATGCTCAATACAGTGGCATTTATTTCTATCGATACTGAAATCTACTCGTTTTCATGTTTCGCCCGTGGTTTGTGTAAAAACGCGCGCGTGCACCTACACACACACACACACACACACACACACACACAAATACATATTCATACGTTCGTTGTTGTTGGCACTCCATCGCTTACGACGTCGAGGGTTTCAGTTGACCCGATCAACGGAACAGCCTGCTCATGAAATTAACGTGCAAGTGGCTGAGCACTCCACAGACACGTGTACCCTTAACGTAGTTCTCGGGGAGATTCAGCGTGACACAGTGTGACAAGGCTGACCCTTTGAATTACAGGCACAACAGAAACAGGAAGTAAGAGTGAGAGAAAGTTGTGGTGGAAGGGTACAGCAGGGTTCACCACCATCCCCTGCCGGAGCCTCGTGAAGCTTTAGGTGTTTTCGCTCAATAAACACTCACAACGCCTGGTCTGGGAATCGAAACCGCGATCCTATGACCGCGAGTCCGTTGCCCTAACCACTGGGCCATTGCGCCTCCACTCATATGTGCTTTCGGGTGTGATTGTGCGTATGAATAAGTAAACTAGTTAATTACTCATTCATTGTTTAAGTTATTCCAGTCAATCTGTTGCTAACATGCTGACCGCCGCCACCTTGCTGAGTTTAAATGATGAAAATTTATTCTAGTGCTTATTTTTAAGTCTGCTACTGATTATATCGAGCTCGTTTTACCAAGCTGCTAAGTTACAAGTACGTATATATATATATATATATATATATATATATATATATATATATATATAGATAGATAGATAGATAGATACATACATACATACATGAAGGGCATCGACATGGTTTCTGATCAAGCTTATTCATTAACCATTGGTGATGTCAAGATTATAGTAGAAGACGATTGATCATATAGCTACGTACAGGTATTAAACCTGGAACTATATAGTTGTGAAGCACTCTTCTTAATTATGCTGCCAATCTTGCGTCTCAAATTATAATTTTCCATATATTCTAGTAATCGTGGTATATCAAAGAAAATTTTGGAGCTGCACTTTGATTATGCATTCTATATATCTGTACGCATATAGTCCTTATACTATTACTGTATTTACGGGTGGGTGAGTGAAATAAAATAACTCATAGTGCGTAGTTACTATAGGAGATTCGATAGGATACTACAATACATATGGAATAACATGAAAAATATTTCAGTAGCCTATTGTGTGAATTGGAAC
>NC_142933.1:30104040-30106540 GCF_046866305.1 Octopus bimaculoides
TCAAGAACGGCGTGTAAAAAGCTAGCGACGACGTTTGACCCTTTTAATACCGGCCCAATTGAGATCATCCTTGGTTTTATAAAACAAACTTCGTACTTTAAGGTGATCTAAGTTAAAATATTTTCTACAAAATTTCATGTTCATATATGTTCCAAACACTAGATTAATAATGACAATTATTTTTGCTAAATACTCCGTAATTTTCAAAATTAATTGAAACAAAGATAGCCTGTTACAACATAAATACAGTAACAAATAACATAACGTCAATAAGATACTGATGTTGTTGGAGAGAACAGCCTACTAGCTCAATTAGGGAAAACATTATCTTAATCTCCAATCCAAAAATGTCTTTAAAAACTACGTACTTATAATATATCTTTCAACAGCTTATAGTCTTAACTACATTATATCGAAGGAAATAAATAAACAACTTGTGACAAAACAGCCTATTTCCAAGAAATAGAAGATATACTACGAAACAAAATTTATGGCTGTAAATTGCAATTCTCATTGGTGAAAATATAATCAAAAATTTTAAAAGTAGAACGAAGAGGCTGCAAAAGGTATGGATTGTCTACCGGATGGGCACTTTATTTATTTATTCATTTATTTATATTATTTATTTATATTATTTATATATTTATTTGGTAAAAATTGACCCGAAATGAATGCTAAAAAAGGTTAGTCGTGATTAATGTCACGGTTGTAATGGTAATAAGATACATTAAAACGCTATGTTCTAATGGTAAACAATTCTGCAGATACAGCCAGAGGAACGAAAAACCAATCTCAGTTTGAACAAAAATAGTCCAGTGAAAGGCACTTTCACATTTGTTATCCTGTCCTACGAAAACAAGAATAACCAACATGTTTAAAGCAGACTGAACTTACATACATGAACGACCTCAAGTTCCAATGCTATTGAGAGAAAGTAAGTAAAAATGCTGCTACAGATAGTATATAGAATTACTATGGTATATATGAATTGATGTGGTATCCAGATCGTTGCAGCTTTTGGATAATAATGATAATAATAATTATGATGATGATGATGATGATGATGATGATGATGATAATAATAATAATAATAATAATAATAATGATAATAATAATAATGATAATAATAATAATAATAATAATAATAATAATAATAATAATAATAATAATAATAATAATAATAATAATAAGTCAGTTCCATGTCAGTTCCCTCGTTGATACGGTATATACTTTCAGTGATGATATCAGAATGGAATTCGGACTGAAAAGTGTGATGTATTAATCTTGAAGAGAGGCAGAATCAAATGTATGAACGGGCTATAAGTACTTGGGGATATTGGCAATGGATAAATTGATGGAGAAAGAAATGACAGAAAAGATTAAGGTGTAGTACTTGCGAAGACTGAGACTTCAGTCAAAATTAAACGGACGGAATATGATAGAAACTACGAACACTTGGGTTGTTTCAATACTTAGATATGGAGCAGAAGTAATCGCTGGGGCAGTAGACGAAATGAGCAGCTTAGAGAGAAAGATAAGGAGGTTGCTGACTAGATATGAGATTCTCCACCCAAAAGGTGACAAAGACAGACTGCTTGTACTAAGAAAAAGCGGGGCAAGAGGACTGATTGGATGCAAACACAGCATTAGAGGAGAAGAAAACAACATAGCATGATATACAAAAAAATGCCACAAAACCACTATGATTGAAGTAAGAAGGTCATGCTTTTGTGGGATGGAAGATTGCAAAGATAAAGCACTGTACAGGTACTTGAGAATGAAGGAAACTGAAAATAGGTGGACAAAGAAAAGACTTCATGGACAATTTCACAGGGATTTTGAAGATAAGTAAGGCAGAGAAAAAAGATTGCCTTGGATGAGTAAAAGTGATTTGAAACCGGAAACGGAGGCTCTAATCTGTGCTGTCCAAGAGCAAGCGTTAAGACCCAATTACATCAAATACAGAATAGACAACACATCAGAAAGTGATAAGTGCAGAATTTGTGGACAAAATGGTGAAACCGTATGGCATATTCCCAGTCAATGTACATCACTAGCCCAGAAAGAATATAAGAGACGTCATGACAATATAGCAAGGATTGTCAATAGGACACTTTGCAGCAAGTATGGACTTGACAGGGCAAAAAAAGTGGTACGAACATAAACCCGAAAGCATCATCGAAAAGGATAATGCAAATATCCTGTGGGATTTTATGATTCAGTGCGACCATGAGATAGAGAATAGGAAACCAGACATCATGTTAATTGAGAACGAAAGTAAAAGATGCTGGTTCATAGATATAGCATGCCTAGCTGACAACAATGTATGCGATAAGGACGAAAGAAAAGTCGATAGATACGACAGGTTAGCTTGGGAAGTTAAGCAGTTGTGGTTAATTAAAAAAGTGGTTGTAATACTAATAGTTGTTGGATTCCTAGGAACAATAAGTAAAAATCTTGAGAAATACATGGAACAAATAGGGGCTACAATAAGGGTGGA
>NC_142933.1:30111540-30121540 GCF_046866305.1 Octopus bimaculoides
CTAATCTTCAATTATCATTAGACTTGTGAAACGGCATAATATCTTCGCGGAATATTGCACTATCAATGGGGGAAATTATTTGTGCCATAAGCTAAATATGAACAACTAACATACTCAGATAATCCTTGACGTTAATTCTGTTATATAATACAACTAAAGTCCCAAGAAAATATCGTGTTACGGCTGCCCACATCATCACAGAGACACCCCTATGCTTCACTGTAGAGCCAAATGGTTATTGCTGAAAGCTTTTGGGCGTTTGTCACCAGACATAACTTGCAATGAAGTGGGAAAATTTGGTAATGTAGCTGTCATTTTTACATTGAGCTATCGACCAATTCTCCGTTTATTGGCATTGGTGGGACAGAGGAGATGTTTAGAATTAGCAGCCCTCTCAAGATATCCAGGTTTATGGAGCTCTGCTCTCACTTTTGCTGTCGCAGTTCGATTATTTTTACTGTTCTTCGGTTGCAGTTGCTCTCTCTGAGCTTTGCATTCCGTCCAAAATTATATTTTCCAAAGCTAGTTTTACTTCGGTTTTAGAATGCCTTTTTATTTTAGGAACTTTGTTTCTGGAAACACTAAACACTTCATCAGCCTCAGTTCTTTTTTCAAAATGGCACTTCGCAACCAACCCTCCACATGTCTTGCGCGCGCACACACAAAAATGAACTGATTGTTTGATCAAAAGTAAGGCTAATTGTACACAGTTTAATTAGCTTTATACATATTTTCTTAGGCTATCCTATCAGTAGCCAATTGGCAGAATAATCAGACCGTCATCTAGAATAATTGCAATAAATGTTCAGGCTCTCTAAGTATTATCTTCAAATGCCGGCGTGGTCAAATTTGTCTTTCATCATTTTGGAATTGCCAAATAAAATACTAATCATTTATTAGGGTTACTTTCTGGCCTCGTGAAAGAAACAGACTTTGGTTAGATCTAGATACACTGTACGTCAACACGATCCTACGATTCTAACAAGAAGCTATGGTATCATGGAATCCAACATATCTTTTCCTGTTTATTTGTCTCATCCATTAGACTGTGGCCATGTTGTGACACTGCCTTGAACGTTTCAAGTTGAAAACGCTGACCTCAGTAAATCTGAAACTTATTCTATTTAACACTTTTGCTGAATCACTGAGTTAGGGGACACGAGTGAACAAATGCACACACCTAAATACATACACACACACACACACACATAGACATTTACACATACATACATACATACATACATACATACATATATACGGTGGACTTTCACGCACTTTCCCTCTAGCAAATTAACTCACAAGGCATTGCATGGTCCTTGGATACAGTGCTACGTAGTGGTACAGAACGGGAAACCGCGTGGCTGCAAAGCGAGTTTCTTATCCAAACAACCATGCTCTCAAATATCTAAGTTTCCTTTAGTTTTTCTTTTTTTTTCGCTCTTTCTTTTTAGATATTAGCATCGATTAATGAATCCAATGTTGAATTTTTAATGAAAATTTATTAACAAATGTCCAGAATTTATATAACACAAAATGGAGTCTGATGCGTCATAAATTATATTTTCTGTTTCTTGATAACTTATCAGCCTACTCATCTTGAGACGGGTTTTGTTTTTGAATTGAATTTGAAATAAATATTAAAACTGGTTTAAATATTTAAAAATTCCCGAGCCCTGTATGTATTTAGGGTTTTCCATAGAACTCCATTAACTTTTGCCCACACATTTCTAAGCTCACAATAACTTGAATTATCGTTCCTATCCAATGTGTCTCTCATCTCAAAACGACATAACTGGCTGATTATTTTAGAACAAAAGAACTTTATTTTACTTAAAATATATTTCTGACATATTCTTACATCTAAAGGCAAATTCACTGCAATTACCGTGGAGAAAAAAAATTCTCTCTTCTGGTAAAATATGTAAACACCATACTTGCTCAGACAGGTGCTTCTGGCTGTTTAGCCTCCCTCGGTGGGAAATATGGAAGGGTTTAACACCTTTTACCATAAGAGAGAATTTTTTCTCCGTGGTAACTGCAGTGAATTTGTCTTTAGAATTTAAAATACGCCACAGGCATATTTTACTAAGTCCGTTTATTTCTAATCAACGCTTCACACTGATGCTGCTATTTTAATTCTGATCTGGCAAGCCACAAGAGCAAGTTAGTCACTGATGCTGACTGCTCTTTACTTAAAGCTGTGGGTGTGAGTTTGCCCAAGGTTGCCTTCCTTGGGTCTTTTCCATTGGAGAAGGCTAGAGTCAGAAATTTGCCTTTAGAAGTTAAAATATGTCACAGACATATTTCAACTAACCTACGTTTCGTTTATTCCTCATCACTGTTTGACGCTGATGCGGTTATTCTTTTAGAATGTTGAAGGACCTCATAAAAGTTCCCATAACAAACAACAAGGTCCCTACGTGGCCGCTAAAGCTGCTAGAAATATCATCCAAATCTTCTGCAGATCATACCATATTTTCTTCAAATATACATAAGAAAAAGGCATACATGAAGACATTGTAGCGCTACATATGTTCTAAAATAAAAAGCGAGATTGTCACGGATGGAACGCATTTGATTACAGGTATGCAAATTTAGGGCTGAATTAGATTATAAATCATCATCAACATCATCTTCACTACCTCCTCCACCGCCTCCACCGCCGCCGGCATTGTCTCGTTGTTATTGGTGGTGTTAGTCTAGTAGCTGTTTTAGTGGTTGGTGTTTTATTTTATTTGCTTTTTCACAGCAGAAGTAACAGCCGATGTTGAGGTCTTTGTTGTTATAAACTTCGTTGAAGTTGTTAGAATAGGTATTGTCGTTGTTGTTGTTGTTGTAACTTTTGTTGTTATATTCGTTGTTATGTTGTAGTTGTTGCTGTTGTTGTGGATGTCAGTGTAGTTGTTCTTGTAGGGTGATTTATGTATGTTTTTATTGCAGTGATTACGTTAGTCTCATAAATTCCTCTGCTGTTTTTTTTTACACATGAAACCACCCACCGCCATCCCTAAGCCAACACCAACACTACAACTACTGCTACTGTTACCAACGCCATCTTAGCGCCATCACTACCACCATCGCCATCATCATCACCAAGACCACTGCCACCATTCACATTGCCTTCACCAGAACCTCCACTACCACCACCACCATCATTGGCTCCCTTTACAACTCTCACCATCACCACCTCCATCATCGCCACCACCACCACTATTACTACCATCCCAGCCATCACTTCCACCACCAACATCACCACCGCCACCACCACCAGCATCTCTACCAGCAACACATCTATCCAAAACACTGTCATCACCATAACCATTACCATCATTGCCAACAGGATTGCCAACAACACTATCCCTCGTCACCACCACCACCACCAACATTACCAACATCACCATCATCGACATCATCACAGTACCACTGCCACCATCACAGTCATCACAACAATCACTATCACCATCACCACCACTACATCTATCACCACAAAGATCATCCTCATCATTACCACTACCGATACCACCACATCCAACAACGCAACGAACTCCACCACAGCAGTCAAAAACAGTACAAAAACTACAATTTTCACTACCACTACTACCACCACAACTACTACCACTTTCACCACCACTATCACCACCATCTCATTACGACTACCATCACAATCATCTTAAGTTCAACATCGTATTGTCAATATGTAGTCTTAGTAAGACGGTGAGCTAACAGAATTAGAAGCACGCTGGTGAAGATGCTTAACGGCCTTTCTGTCGTCTTTGTGATCCGAGTTCAAATTCCACGGGGGTCGACTGTGCCTTTCATCCTTTCAGGCTCAATAAAATGAGTACCAGTTAAGCAGTGGCTGGGGTTGACGTAATCGAATTACCACCTCCCCACAAATTGCTGGCCCTCTACCAAAATTTAAGATCCGATATCTAGTCCTAGCGATGATCTTAACTATGGTTTTAGTGTCAGTAGTGGGTGACATTATTGGTAAGTAGTTCAGGTGTCCGTTATTCTGTGGAGTTCAAGCTTTAGAACTGGTTATTGCAACCTTATATTAATGGTAGTGCAAGTGTTGATGTTCAGTGATTGCAACATCATTCACAACGTAAGGCGGCGAGCTGGCAGAAACGTTAGCACGCCGGGCGAAATGCTTAGCAGTATTTCGTCTGCCGTTACGTTCTGAGTTCAAATTTCGCCGAGGTCGACTTTGCCTTTCATCCTTTCGGGGTCTTTTAAATAAGTACCAGTTACGCATTGGGGTCGATATAATCGACTTAATCCATTTGTCTGTCCTTGTTTGTCCCCTCTATGTTTAGCCCCTTGTGGGCAATAAAGAAATAAGAAACGTTAGCAGGCCGGGTGAAATGCTTAGCGGTATTTCGTCTTTCTTTATGTTCTGAGTTGAAATTCCGCTGAGGTCGACTTTGCTTTTCATTCCTTTCAGAATCGATACATTAAGCACCAGTTGCGTACTGGTGTCGATCTAATCAACTGGCCCCCTCCTCCCAAAATTTCGGGCCTTGTGCCGAGAGTCGAAAATATTATTCACAACGTCAGTCGCGATGTTTGTGTTGGTGACGGCAATGGTAGTGTAAATCCTTTACAATGATAGAAGACCCATTAAGATACACCGCGATAAGTATGGCAGCTGTCACATGACCTAGAAACAATGTGCGTTGACCAATCAGTTTGTATATTAACGGTTAGCATGCGGAACCACATACTTTCCCTAAAATAAACAAGTTTTAAAACAGTTTGCGACACAGCTCCATATAAGGTATGCTTTTGGTAAACAAATTCGAAACTAGTCAAGTGTTTTAAAATCTAACAAAATTCTGATATTTCTCTGTACACTTAACTTCATTTCTTTTCTACAAGCATTTGCATGGATTAATAATTATATACATATATATATATATATATATATATATATATATATATATATATATATATATATATGTATATGTATATATATATATACATATGAATATATGAAACTAATACGTTATAAAATTTATGTTTCAGATAGAGTCAGTATACGATGCTTCTCTCTCGAACACAGATTTTCTAACGGACTACTTTCCTAGTTACTAAACCAGTGGTTGTATGACACTGTATTTTCTATATTGCAAGCGAGGCTAAACTGCTTCCATGCCTGGCAAACTTATGCCCATCAAAGAGATCCAGTCAGATCGAAATGACATACACTCTGCGTCTTGAAGAACATTTATTTATATTAAACCAGTTTCACAATTCTAAGATTTTCAAAAATCGAATTTAGAAGGAAGAACGTGGAACTGTGCCTTAAGTATCACACCTTTGACCAGAATTCGAAAAATCCTTTTTTTTTTTTTTTCATCGAAGGAATGTGGCTCAGATTGACATTAGGGAAGATACAGTTTAATTGGTTGAAGATGGCCACGAGGTCAGACACAGAAATTTGTTAATTTACTTCGATATCCGCATATTATTAGAAATACATGGCAGTTTGAATAACACCTGCATGCAATGTCAGCGTAATAAGTCACGTGAGTGTAAGACCAATAATTGCTTCAGAAGTCCACGTCTGTATTAATCCAGTGAATGAGTCATGTGACAAAGTGAACGACAGATCATCAGAATAGCTGAAGTAAACAAATAAATTGCTTGTATAGGAATTGCATGTTTGTGTGGGATAATGTGAAAATCAATAGTGTAATGCTTTGGTGATATAGTATTTGTCAATGTATTGTTACAGTATGTTGTTATAACTTATTCAGTTGCTGTCTTATATATTTTAATAAACATCCTTTTTCATTATTCCGTATTTGATGAGTGGTTTTGTCAGAATATAGTTAAATATGGAAAGCTTAGAATTATAGGGTCTTATTTTGCTGTGCTTAAGTCTACATGTTTACTTAGTGGAATCTGTCAATTTGGAATCTTCGATTTTTAACGATGAAAAATAAATTTGTTTCTTTAGTTTCGTTTATCTTCTGAAATCTTCGTTACAAACTTTATATTTAAGAATTTAAATTGAAATTTTTAACGAAGAGGCAGAGTAATGTTTTATTTATGGTGTATCCTCATTTAAATATATTAGGTGTATGTTTAATATGTTTAATGCAGGTTTGCAGTTTGGGCGACGAATTTTGTTGGCTATTGACGTTTCATTTTTAGTGGTGCTGGAGAATCATTTATTAAATGATTTTGGTTGTCTTACTTCTAATTATTTTGTGTATTTTGAGAACATTTTTAATTCCTGGACCTTATCTCAATAAAGGAAGGTTTTAGTGGTGATGTATAAGCATATATGTATATGTAATGCTATTATCAGTCTGATTCTGCATGATGCACGTTCGAACTGGTGAACAAGCTAGTCAATGCGTTTTGCCATGTAAAATATACCCCATTTGTTGACAAATGACGTGTATACACTTAGATCAGCTCACAGCGCCAGACATCTAGACTGTGAGATGCTAGCGTTTCGGAGGAATTATCTCCTCCTCGGCCACAGACACCATGCAGGCGACATTACAAGCTGATTGAAGAGTCTGATTCTCTTATGCCTTTCCAGTAGCATACGGCGACTGGTAGCGCTATGCGGCGACTGGTAGCGCTATGCAGCGACTGGTAGCGCTATGCGGCAACTCACAGTATGTAAATTACAGAGAGGAACGCAAAGCAGATATAAGTAGGTGGCAGTGCAAGCTGGTCTTGGCTTAACAGACCTCGCTGTTTGTTTTTACTGTCTTGTTCTCTCTGTCCTGATCTTTCACCCTCCACAAAAAATTCCAAATTTTATTTAATTTGCTTTGCGGGAAGGACTGTTCCAACGAAATCGCGTATTGTCCTTGCCTTCGAAACGCGGGGTAGATAGAACAGGGACAACTGACGAAGGGTTATACTCTTTATGTTGCATGTCTCGTTTCTCTGTTTTTTTTTTTTTCGTTGTTGGACAAACACACACACACACACACACACACATATGTTTCCGTCTACCAAAACCACTCACAAGGCTTTGGTCGGCCCGAAGCTTCAGAAGAAGACACTTGCCCAAGGTGTCACGCAGTAGGACTGAACCCGCGACCATGTGGTTGGTAAGCAAGCTACTTACCACACAGCCACTCCTACACACACACGTTTATATATACATACATACTCCACCCCATCCAATTCCTTACACCCACCACCCACCCCTACCCACATACCCCTACCCACAGACCCCTACCTCTACCCCACCCTCAGCCTAACCCACACTCCACCCATGCCTTCCCCACCTCCCAACACCCTCACATCACACCACACCAATACCCTCGCATCACACTACAACTGACCAAGTGCTTTCTCCCTTCCCCATTTTCACACTACATACGTCAAGATCACCAGCATTCTATCTCCCACACACAGCCCCTCGTTCTTCGATCACCGTTTGTTATTTACACCACCTGTCCTCGTCTGTTGTTGTTTTTTCGTATATTCTCCGATATATATATATATATATATATATATATATATATATATATATGCATATGTGTGTGTGAGTGCATGCGTGTGTGTGTGTGAGTGCATGCGTGTGTGTGTCTGTATATTGATTAATATTTCCGGATTTTTTACGTTGTGTCAGAATATAAAACAATTTCAGTGTATAAAAGATGATGAATTTTGAGGGGCAATCTGACCAAACTCAGCCAGCGTGTTCTGACCCGTGTGTAGGAAAGTTACAATAATTGTTGTCTCTATTTAAATTACTTACTTTGACAATTCAGAGTTTTATATAATTTTATATATATTCTGTATTTTACTTATATTTTTTTTCAATACGTTAGTTGTATATTATCAATGAAATTTTCTTTGGAGTACTTGTAAAATAAAACTATTGTTACCTCAAGACCTAGAAAAAAACATGCTTCAGAAGCATACATTTTTAAAAAAAATTTTAATTAAATTTTTATATCCAAAACGGTTGTCAAACATACATAACCCCCATGGATCAACACTGCAATAGTAAAGAGTTTTTTTTTTTAATCACTAAACAGAGTGACATAAAATAATGTAATAAACGAATGAGAACTGAACAGCTAAGTGACCAATAGATTAAGATATCTGAAACCCACAAACAACTAATTTCAAAGATAGTGATAGTAATGACAATGACAGTACAGGTGATTCTTATATGATCTCGAACACTAATATCTTTATATTGTTGTTCAATTACGCTTAGTGGTGCATAGATATTTTGTAATATATTACGAGCCATTAATGCGGTGAGCTGGCAAAATCGCTAGTACGCCTGGCAAGGTGCAAAGCAGCATTCCCCCTGTCTTTATGTTCTGCGTTCAAATTCCCTGCGGTAAACTTTGCCTTTCATCCTTTTGGGAACAATAATATAAGTACCTGTTGAGCAGTTAATCGACTTACCCCATTCTCTCCTCACAAAAAATAATTGTTGGCCTTGTGTCAAGGCTACTCAACACGGCGCTAGCCTTATTCGGGACTGATTTGTAACCAGCTGATCTATGCCTCGATTGTGGATGGAAGCGGTGTACGTATTCTCTGATGAGCCGTCACCAAACTACAGGACGGTCTGTCGGGAGACACTTTCTTTCTTCTTCCTACACATGGGTATTTTAGGAAAAAATGTGTTTTGTTTCTTATCTATCTGTATTGAGGTTCTATGATATTTACTTTTATTTCATATTCTTTACTTTACGGTGTATTGGGCTTAAACACAGTGGTTGTGTCAAAGAGACCATTCTCTTAGTACAAACTAGACAAAAAGAATCTCTAAAAATTATGGAACTATCAGCTCTTCATTCGAAACTGAAAACTCACCAATAATATAGGCTGAAATAATCAGATAAAACTCCACTCATATATTTGTGTCCCCGTAAAGAGATCAAAGAAACACAAGAGTGATGATAAGTGATTTGCATTCATAGCTAATCATCAGTTTTGCAACGCAGTATGAACGAATATTTAAGGAAGGAGGAACGAAATGTGGCATGTGGTCAGGGGACGTCAAAAAAAATTCTGCAAGTTCCAATGAATCCCAAAGACCAATAACCGATACGAGCAGTGTGTACAGCGGAAAGCACTGAGACACGAGATTAATTATATAAGACAAATAGCTAACTGCTAGATTTGTCGTGGTAAGAAATACCACAGAATTAATTGTCGATTACCCGAAGAACTAGAAAGGCAAAGAAATAAACAAAAGAAATAAGCGAAAATAATGGAGCCAAAAGTACAGATACAAGAAAAACAAGCATTCGTTTTTCAAAACAGTATGATGCTCTGGTGTGGCGTGAGAATATTTATGCCCAGTACTAAAAAAAAATGAGGCAACAGCACGTCCCTAACCAATTCCAACATCATACAATAAGGAAAAAATAATAGCTGTAAATGTAATGCTACAAACCGAGGGAGAAAATACAAAAGGAAAAAAATATATATATCAAAACAGATTACAAGAGGATTCAACGTAAACCATGCTTATGGGTGAGAGAAAACTATTTCTTCCAAACAACAATAACGCCTCTACTTGGAAAATAATGAACAAAATTTAGGATACGAAGAAGAATAGAAATTCACCATCCTCCAGAAATCAAATAAAAGATTAATAGACAAAATTACATATTTGTATTTCCACGGATTTCCCGAAAAAAAAAATAGAATGTCCGGCGAAAATAATATTCATATTTACTTCACAAAATTTTGTATCTATATTGCCATGATTTTTATGAGAATTTAGAATGATTGAAACTAACAAAAATGGTTAGATGCAAAATATAAGCAATATGCAAAAAACAGATTATTAAGTAAAATCACATTTCAGATATTACCACGAGCTTAAAGGAACGTAAACCCAAATTGTTAGAGATTTTCAGCACAAAATTTCCCCAAAATTCTCACTGCTGCATTCGGTTGCACACTTAACCAATTCAATAATTGGTTAATTAGGGCGTGGAATTCCCTGTCCCAACCTAGTATGTTTTATATCTATCTTTTATTTCTT
>NC_142933.1:30126540-30159040 GCF_046866305.1 Octopus bimaculoides
TTTCTTCGTCCGGATGTCGTACACAGTTCTCGTTGGCATCTGGATTTTTGAGGAAGTGTTTTTATTTTTATTTTTTTTCATCTTGGCAATTTTACCCCATAAGCATTCCTACTGGCTGCATACACAGTATCACCAAATGTGGCTAGTTTGTGTTCTTGGATACTTCTACCTACCTGCTCATTCGGCTTTACGACTGTCGTGAGATCTATTTTCCCTCACTCCTCTTTTGCATTGACAGGGGCCAATTTGAGCTTCTGACGTTTGGAATAAAGGACCTGTGTAAACTGAATCAACAGCACAAATATCCTTAGCATTGTGGTGACTCCTGGCGTCATTTTACCGATTTTGTATTTGCTACTACATTGTATCGCTGCTGAAGCATCAGAATCTTCATGCAGTCGTTTTATTTTCCTGTGAATCTTCATGCCATGTTCAGAAAAGTATTTCATTCCTCAAATACACGGAACTACAATCTGTTCATTACACATGATCCAGTTGGTGCTAATATATTCACGGACGATGTGCTACATGGAGTGTGTGAATAAAGGACGCTTCAAGTTGAACCTGCAAAAGATTAAATTGTCTACTCACCAGAAGATGATGTAGATTGCAATTGCGCCTAAAGAAGGTGAAAATAAATCCCCTCAGCATTGCTTGCACAGGTACCTCTCATCACGCAGTTTCAGACACCATTTCAGACCAAAAACCTATCCTGACTCTTTCAATGAACGTATTGTTTTATCTTTTAAAAGATTAAATTTTTGTAGGCATGTGTTTGAATAAAAGTGCTAGGCCTGAAGGGAACTATCTGGGATTGTAATGTTAGGGAAAACAAACTGGTTGAAACACTTAGTTTTGAGCTTGGTTGTTGAGGTTGAGTAATTACGACTGTGGAGGAAGTAGCGAGTAGGTAAATGTATGTTGGTGGGGAAAGGGCATGGAGTTGACTAGTTCAGAAGAACATCGGCCGTGATGGTAGCGACAGAATCCAAAGAGAGGGAAAGTACAGACACATAAGTCACAGGCGTCAGGGTGTTGGTAACTGAAACATTGATAATCAGCAGTATGGTAGTATTTTCGATGTCGTCTAAATTACACATGTGTGTGTATGAGAGAGAAAGAGAGATAGAGTGAGAGAGTGGGGGGTAGGGTAGAGTGTATATGTGTTTGTGTGTGAATGTGTGTGCACATGATTTCTGCACCGTTACCTATCGCTTCAGTTCTGTGGGTAATATTCAATTGTGTTTTAAGAGGTCCTGAAAGAGGAACATGGGTGGACCTGAACTTAGATGAGATCATCTTATATTCATTTCCGGTAGTCCAACAGGTAATTTTTTTTTTTGTTTTTTCATGTTCATATATATATATATATATATATATATATATATATATATATATATATATATATATATATAGGGCTTTATTTTGCTGGAAATTAATACATTTGTATTGAAATATTTTTCATTGATATATATATATATATATATATATATATATATATATATATATATTGTATTTTGCATATGTCAGTGTATATTTCGGTCTGCCATAAACAATCATTACTTTCTATGCTTAAAAAGAAAATATCAAAATATTTGAAAATGCTCCAAAGCATCTATTTGATAGAGGGGAAAATATTTCCTGAAATTTCCAGTCTTATGGATTCTAGCACTCAAATCCATGGATAAAAATTATTTGTATCACAAGTAAAATACCCATATAATATAACTTACCTGTCATGTAGGTGATTATGCTTTGCATATTTTTTTCATTAATGAAGTAAACCCACGTTGGTTGAAGACTTGATGTAAAAAACAACAAAAGCTATGCATTAGAGTTATACATATCTGTATTAAATTCATTAACTAGTCAGTAGATTTAGGGAGATGCAAGTGACGGATAAGAAGAAGCAGGGTCCGCACAAAGATGAGCCGATGCCACTGAGGGAGATAGAGTGGATCACTAAATGAAATGGAGATTCTAAGAAGCTGCTCGAGCTCTCAAAATGTGTAGTAGATACCGTGGATGAATGTACCTCAGTAAGGGCTGAGGAAATTGCACAAAACTTGTGACAGCTGCTGGAACTAATTACAGAATAGTGTGAGCCGTATGGTGGGAGGTGCAGGATTGATATAGGTAAATGAAGGAGTAACTGAGAAAACTAAAAGAGCCACAGAGAAAACACCAGGAGTCACTGAAAGAACTGAAGGAGTGGGTGTCAGGAATCACCGAGGAAACTGCAGAGGTTACCAAGTTAAGAAGAAAGGCTCATGTGATCTGCTATAAATTGCTAGGCAATCTGCCTCGAATTACGCCCTGTTATTTCGAAAGGAGAATGCTACATGGTCGTGGATACTGACTGCATGAAACAAAGGTGAGAGCCATGGCTCAGAATGTTATTGATCATTGGGCTTCTCAATCAGGACTGACCAGAGGTTAAATAACACTAACAGCAATAATTCTCACTTCAACAAAAGACAACAATGACGTAAACTATGATCTATGTTCTATTCAAAACTCCACAGAACTTATAGGAAATTATTGAAATAATAACTGTCGTCGTAAATCTGGAATATTTCAGTCTAGACGTGTATGTGCTGGTGCGTATGTATTTATATGTGTGTCTCTGGGTGTTTCTATATGTGCTTGTATGTGCGTTTGTATGTAGGTCTGTATGTAGGTGTTTGTGCGTTTGTATGTAAGTGTTTGTATGTATGTGTGAAGAAATGTGTTAATGTGCGTGTGTTTATATCTGTATAAATGCATCAAGAAATGAATATGTGTGCGTGTATGAATGTCCGTATATGCACAAATGTGTCTTCGTATTGTATCATGTGCATCATGCATGTGTATGCATGTGTTACAGTTAGTGTGTGTGTGTGTGCGTGAGTGTGTGTGTGCGCGTGAGTGTGTGTACGTGTATGAATACTCAATAGCAATTGAATATTCTTTTTTTCATCCCATTCTTTATGACAAAAAGACAAATCTCAGTATTATAAACTGGTGGGATTACATTGTAGTAGTAGTGGTAGTAGTAGTGGTAGCAACAGTGGCAGCAGCTTCTGCAGGAATAGTAGTAATAGCAGCAGCAGTAGCAGTAGCAGCAGCACCAGTATTATTATTATTATTATTATTATTATTAGTAGTAGTAGTAGTAGTAGTAGTAGTAGTAGTAGTAGTAGTAGTAGTAGCAGTTTAGGAAGTAGCAATAGTTGTAGTAATAGCTGTGTAATAGTTGTAGGAGTAGCGACAGCGGTGATGGTTGTGGTGGTGGTAATGGTAGCAGTGATGGTGGTAGTGGTGGCTGTGGTGGTGGTGGTGGTGGTGGTGGTGGTGATGGTGGTGGTGGTGGTGGTGTTAGGTATCTTTACTCAAAGTTACACATCTACCCTAACTATACTCAACTGTTGTGAACAACGACAAAAGCAACTATTGCTCTTACCACAACCACCACAAACTCCACCACCACCACCACCACCACCACCACAACCACCACCATAACAACAACAACTGCTACGGTAACAACAACAAAAACAACTTCTGGTGCCAAATAATTAAACTAACAAAACACACACATAAAAAGAAAATAAATTAGAAAAAAAAAATAAAGAAAACAACACTACCAGACAAAACGTTTTCTATCGCCATGTCACCTAACACATTCTGGACATATTTTGTGATATGGAGAAGCCATGTTAAGTTATAAGACATTATCACAAGGTTTCTGCATAAACTTACTAGTTCTTTGTACAACTGTATATAATTTCTGATTTCCTAATCTCATATATTTTTGTTGCTTTTACTTCCTTTTTGAATTTTGTATTCCAGTTATCTTTCTTCTCGTATTATTTTGATATACGCTATGTAATATGCCCTCCCCGCCTGCCCTAAAAAGATAGGAAAGGATTTTTTAAGCTATCCGCTTATCCGTCTTGATGTTCGCTGTATACTTTACATAATCTGACCACACACACACATACACACACACACACACACACACGCATTATATATATATATATATATATATATATATATATATATATATATATATATATATATATATATATATATATATATATATATACAAGCACATGCATGCGAACACACGTACACGGATATAGTATGTCAGCTTGGCAGATTATGTTTTATATGAGTTTTAATGTATACATAACTCAACATAGTTTCATAAATGTATCATAAATGTGTGTAAGTGTGCACGTGCGCGCGTGTGTATGTATATGTGTGTGTGTATGTGTTTGAGTGCGTGTATGTAGATGAGTTTGCTTATGGAGGATGCGTGTCTGTTCGAATTATAGACTGTCAGAGAATATGACATCATGGGTAATTATAAACGGAAAGAATTTTAACGTTAACAAACTTTTATATACGAACATGAAATGCTGCTGTTACTACTACGACTACTACTACTACTACTACTACTACTACTACTACTACTACCACCACCACCACCACCACCACTACTACTACTACTACTACTACTACTACTACTACTACTCGCACCACCGCCATTACTACGATTGCTACAACCACTACTGCTGCAATTACTACCACCGCTACTACCACCACTCCTGTCATCACCACCATCACCGACTGCTACTAGAAATAGCAGCTAAACCACCTTTAGATTGCACTTAGCATCTTAAAACAGTTAGAGTACATTAAATAATATATTAAAAAATTGAGAATTCTGGGAATCAGTTGTGGATCTGCTTCGTGGAAATTAAACCAATGGAATGAAAATACATTAAAAATATACATAAATTCGGCGAAGGAAGCATTGTAAAAACAGTAAAATTGTCATATTTTAATCTCAGTAAAAGAGACAGACCTTTATAAGTGAACAAAAGAAAAGAAATGTATTTTCTATTAGCGACATATGTTCGTAGATGTACTGTTATTGTTGTGTGACCCTAGATTAGACGTAATTAAGTATATGCAGACACCTGGCCAAATGAAACGATCGAGTGCGACACAGAGATACATATTCATAATCTACTAATTTCTCCATCTGACTGTGAAGATTGGGATGTAGTTTCTTATAACGGAGAGTAGAGAACAGAAATGGGCAATGAAGAAAATATCCGTTATACTCAGTTCGAAAGGGGATAAGGTGGTAGCCTTTAGAATGTACAAGTAGATCAATATATACATATATATATATTCGCTATGGGCGACAGAAGCAACTCTAATATCGAACCTAACTTTGATGTGTTGCTTATAACGCCATAGACTTCGGTGATCATCTCGAGATATCATTTCTTGTAGACGAAAAATGCACAACAGCAACGACTCTGTGGTTTGACAAAATTTTGTTAGCACCATCAGATGGCGCTACTACATCACGTGGTTTCACGGTAAATTGCGTATCATGCGTTGTAGCAAGCCAAAGCAAGTGTTATTCTAAATCGGTTTGACTAATTTTCGGTCTGGCATTCGGTTCAGCTACAGCCGATGATCCACTATTTATCACGAAATCACGTGATACAATAGTGACATCTGCTGGTGTGAGCGAAATTTCGTGAACCGATAGAATCGATTTCTTGACCTTTGTCGTCAACACGGGATGATTACACCGGAATTTCACTACAAGCAGTCTAGGACATTATAAACAACACATCCAAGTCGGATGTGGTAATATATATGTATATATATATATATATATATATATATATATATATATATATATATATATATATATATATATATATATATATATATATATATATATATAGAGAGAGAGAGAGAGAGAGAGAGAGAGAGATAGATAGATAGATAGATAGATAGATAGATAGATAGATAGACATGCACAATCACGGACACTCATAGACGCGCACACATACAGACAAACACACACACGCGCACATACACACACACAAATGAACGGTTGAGTAGAAGTACAGAACTGAATGAATAGATGTGCGACTTGTGTAAAAAAAAAAAAATAGAAACAGGAAGAAGAAAATTAGACGAAAATACAATGAATGTAATATTCAATGCATCAGGCATTCTGTATGACGGCAAGACTTTCTGTGAGAGCAACTTTTCTGCTATTTTTACTTAACAAAATCATACAGGTGCCATCTTTATTTCAGGCACAGTGAATAGCTTTTATGTACTGAACTGCAACGAACGAGCCTCGGCACCTGCAGTTGTATTAAATAAAGTGCTGTAGAAAGTTTGCTCTGGAAATTAGAAGAATGACCCTGTTGAAGTTGTCACAATTCACCTCTATTCATATTTATACAGGAAATGATTCTATTTTATGAATTCTTTGCGTCTATATATGTTCTGCAGCTTTATCGTAGATCTGAGTCGACTATATTTCCCGTAATACAGAGCAGATCTACATATTGTCTCATATAAACCTTCTCACGTGTTTAGCTAGAAAAGGCCCGAGTAATAAAGTAGACCGAATGCACAAATGCCACGCAGTAAGTGTATAACTTAAGGAAAACTCCATAGAATCTACTGGAAAATACAGGAAACAATATACGAAAAAAGAGACAGATAGTTCTACTTCACATTTTCAACTGAAATGATTGCACAGACATCATATGAAGGTGTAGAAGTTAAGAAATATAGAAATATATATATATATATATAGCATAGGACGCTGCTCCTTTTGTGTGTTTTGTGATAAGAAGATCAATAAATGTAGTAAACAAACGGTTGTCAAAATTTATTTTGACATATCATCAAAAAACAGATAAATATATATAAATTCAAGAATATTTATTGAACTCTCAGATTCCATTCTTGATTTACGATAGATAATTGTAAGTATGATAGCGGAATGTGAATAAATAACTTGATTCGTTTTGAATTTCTTCCTTACTTAAAGTAGGCTTTGCTATATAAATACAGCAATCAATATTAACAACGTTACAGAAAAGCTTTACTCAAAACCAGCAATTTCCTAACAACAATCTCTTCTCTCCTTTATTTCATCTCTGTCTCTGTCTGTATCCGTCTCTTTCTCTCGTGCGCACGCCGACCATGGACCTCGAAGCCAAAGTCTGAAGAGTCATAATATTTTCTTGGAAAATATACAGCTATAGTTTCCCGTTCCTTGCACTGACTTACGTACAATTTACTCAATTAGTCTCTTATTCCTCTGGGACTCTCTTCTATGAAGAAGGCATGTTTAAAACTCAGATCCGCGAATCAATATGACACCACCAAGTCCTATACGCCTTAGCTACTAGATCATCTTCCGTTATTTGACCCACAAACAGGGCCCTTGATAAGTTCTCTCACTCCGAATCTAAGAGGACCTAGTAGTAAAGGTGACTAAGGGACAACCTTATACTCCCCAAAATCCTGAACTCCCTAAGTAGAGCCTTACAATAAGAACCAGTTCAATGTTATTCCTAGGTTTCTTCGGAAGCTACAATGATTAAATATAACTAAATACCCAGTCAACCCGTTGAAATCCCTCCCACCTATGCTTTTCCGCATAGGCGGATATTTTACCTGAACATTAACAGCATCAATCTATCCTGTGGGGGGTAGGAGGGAACTACAATGATCACAGGCACGTTCCCTTGCACCTGGCTGACACCATTTCAAAATATAAAATATTGGACCTGTCTTGCAGATTTTGATGTAACCACTGTTACTTCTATTCATTAACTACACTGGAAAAATTGAAAAAGAAAAAAAATTTATAGAGACTGAGTTTACACAGTTGGATTAAACCCAACATACACCGGGTATCTCAGACAAAATATAAAAAATCTTAATACTCTCCAGTGAGATTTGAACCCAGAATATTCACGAAGAAAACAAATCATTGTATCCATGAAGCCACCGAGTTCGCTACACCACCGGTCCTACCATTCCACCCCCGTGCATAGACATAAGCAGTGACGCAGGAAATTCAGAAAGCACCTTTTCACTCACAAAACCAGATTTGTGTTCACCTGTAATTAATACAATACATGAGATAAAAATAAAAGACAAAAAACTTACTAAAGTCAAATTAGTTTATTGTTTTAATTATATTCTTTGTTTATTGTTTATTGCTGGGTTTTTTTTTTGTTAGTGTAGTTGCTGTAGTTGTTATTGCTACTTTTGTCCTTATTTTTTTTTCTTTGATTTCTTTTCCTTTTATGATCTTTTTATTTGTATTATTTATATATGTATACATATATTATGTTTGCTTGATCTTTTTTATATATGGTTAATTTTTCTTGTTTTCTTTTTTCCGTTTTTTTTTTTTTTAGTTTTGTTTTGGCTGCTTGTCGGGTTTTGATGTGAGTTCTTTCTGTTTTATTCATCTAATTGAACCTATAAATTGAAATGGTAAAACAATAGCAAACCGTAGAAGAAACAACAGCCACAACAACAGCATTATTATGATTACCACTTTTACTACTACTGCTACTACTACTACTACTAGTGTCACCACCACCACCACCATCGACTTCGCCGACACCTCCACCACCACCACCACCATCGCCACCACCATCACCACCACCACCACCATCGCCACCACCACCACCACTGTAGGATAACAACAGTAACATAAACAAGAACACCACAATGTTAGTAGCGTAGTAGCGTGGCACGGAGGTCGAGCGACGGGAATGTTTTTTGTAAACTAACAATATTCTATTTTTTGTAACTAACAATATTCTCCTATTCTACGAAGGTCGACTTGTCTTGCGAGAAATAGCAGCTAAACTTATTTCATAAACACAAGTTCTTGACCTACATATAGATCCACCAACGATATTGCAATGCTGCATTTGTAACAGTGAGAAGTCGCTGCTGCGGAAACATGTGTAGGTCATTATAATATACTGTACATAACTATAAATTTTGTGGATGTACAAGTTTCCATACTCTTTATTATTATTATTATTATTATTATTATTATTATTATTATTATTATTATTATTATTATATATATATATATATATATATATATATATATATATATATATATATATATATATATATATATATATATATGTACGTATGTATGTATATATCTGTTAGTCCTGATACATTTTTTTTCTCTCCCCACAACTTTTTCCTCTCATCTCTTCCTGTCGAAAAGAGTAGGTTCGAAACGTCAAAGACATATCCATTTCTCCAGAGCGTCAAAATACTACAACTGCTTCTGGTTCATTCAACTGTCTTTGTCTTTTGTTTTCTGTACATTTGAGGCATGCATACATACATACATACATACATACATACGTATATATATATATATATATCATTTCGCATTTGTCTTGCTTCTGTATGTTGGTTCCCTGACGATGAATATATGTGCAATTTCAGCACCTCTTACTTCTTTGGAGTAGAGTGAACATATATTTTGAAAAATATGTAGGAATTAAAGGAACTTTTGTTTATATGCGTTTTGCTCCATTTATTATTATTCTTTATATATATATATGTAGATATGGTAACAAACTTAGGAAAACAGATCCTTCAAAGGGATGTGTTAAACATCCAGTTCACTGGTTCGTCAGTTGAATACCATATGAATATTGATATAATGCAATTACAAAAATAAATTAAATAGAGAGATACTATTGACAATCCAATAATTTATTTATATTATAATATTACATGATATACTATGAATATGATATAACATAATTATTTCAAGAAAAAAAACATAAAAGACCAGCAAATTGTTTCGACTTATATACATATATATACATACTTTCACTTGTTTTGCTCATTACACTGTAGTGGTGCTGGTGCGTGTGCTTTGACGGATGTAGCTTAACAAATCGACCTTAGCAATCTTCTAAAAATTTGTTAGTTATTTTATCTGTCTCATTTGCCGAACGGAGACGTAAACAGATCTCCACCGATTGCTAAGTAGTGATGCTGGAAACACATAGAAAGGTACACGCACACACACACACACACACACACAAACACACACACACACACACACAAACACAAACACACACACACAAACACACACACAAACACACACAAACACACACATACACACACACACACACACACACACACACACACACACACACACATTTACTAAAGCCGCAATAATCTTCCTACTTTACCGTTCTGATCTCAACTGTTCGACGAACGTGAAACCCTGAGTAACAGTTTCTGAAGCATTTTGCAGCTGCCATAAAAGTACGCTACTCAAACCTTGAGTAAACGCGTACGATTTTTCCAACTGTCGTTTTCATATTTTGCTTAATCGCATATATATATATATATATATATATATATATATATATATATATATATATATATATATATATATATATATATATATATATATATACATATATATATATATATATATATATATATATATATATATATATATATATATATATATATATATATATATATATATATATATATATACATATATACATATTAGGCATCGGCAGCCTAAACCACGCCGCAGGCCACTCGGCCGCGTCTAGGCCACCTCGTGGGCTTTGCCCTCATCCCAACCCGAAAGATAACAAACACACGAAATCAATGATAATAAATGTAAATTGAACCTTTATTAAGAATTGCAGTAATCACAATGTTAAACGATTAACGTGAAGGTGGTGATTCCTTGAAACAGATAGAGAGTCAATGTCCGGCTTTCTGGACGCCGAGGCCAGGAGGAGAACGTCTTGAAGAGGAACGTCTGGAAGCTGTGCTCTCGTCTTGTTCTTCGTCACCTTCATGCGGCTGAATAGCTGCTCGCAAGAGTATGTGGACCTGAACAATGAAGCTAAGCGCAAGGCCTCCCGAACAAGAGCCGGGAAAGCACGGGAGGCTGAGATCGAGCGCCAGAACTCCATGGGTGACACAAGCGCAAACTTTGCGCGGTGGCTCTCTGAGCACAGGAACTCAATGAGCTCCAGCTGAAGGTCGTTGGCCACTTCCACAGAATCGACATCAAAGGGAGCGGAGAATAGCTTGAGCTCCTTTTCACAGGAGCGCTCATCTTTGAAGCGCCTCTGGGACTCGCCTCGCAGCTGATTGGCTCTATTAAATTTGCCGTCGGTTAAAAAAAACCCGGCAGGTCGCGGGAAATGTCTCGCGGGCCACACCTAATGGAAATCTTGACAAGGTGCCGCGGGTTGCACGGAAGGAGCTCGCGGGCCGCAGGTTGTCGAGGCCTGACACATATATATATTTACGAGGTATATTGCAATACAAAATACCAAACGGAACCTCACCTCTTATATCTCATCTTTCTTCCTCCTGTAACTTCTACGTTTACAATTTATATATATATATATATATATATATATATATATATATATATATATATATACATATATATATATATATATATATATATATATATATATATATATATATATATATATATATATATATATATGCGGCGGGTTTTCAGTTTCCGTCTACCACATGAACTTAGAAAGCTTTTGTAGGCTCGAGGCTATAGCAGAAGAAACTTGCACACGGTGTCACACAGTGGGACTGAACTCGGAACGGTATGGTTGGGAAGCAAGCTTCTTACCACGTAGCCATGTCTGTGCCTATATTTCATCGAACTAAGTTGAACGATCTGCAAAGTAAACTGTACAAAATTTTGAACTCCATTTGTAAGAATATTTTGTAAATTATTTACTCTGGCGAGCTGCCATTTCACCAGCGACAACCGTCACCAAAATAATAATAATGATGATAATAATAATAATAATAATAATAATAATAATAATAATAATAATAATAATAATAATAATAATAATAATAATAATAATAATAACCTAACAAATACGAAGAAGAAGAAGAAGAAACAACAAAAGCTATAAAACAAATGAAATCCAAACTAAAACTAGAACAGCAACGGACCATGATAAAACAATGGCAAGAAAAGCCCCTACATGGTAAATACTGGGCTAAACTAAATGCGAAAGAAATAGACAGAGAAAAATCCCAGCAATGGCTGAGAAGCTCAGGACTCAAAGCAGAGACTGAAGGATTTTTAATTGCTGCACAAGACCAAAGCCTCCCCACCAGAAATTACCAAAAACACATAATGAAAAGAAATATAACAAGTAACTGTAGAATATGTGGAGATCGACAAGAAACAATAAATCATATTATCTCTGGCTGCCCAGTCCTGGCTAAGAAGGAATATATCCACAGACACGACAGAGCTGGGACCTATATACACTGGAAGCTATGCCAACATTATGGAATAACAACAGAAAAAAGATGGTATAAACACACGCCAGAAAAGGTCACAGAAAACGAGAAAGCAACCATACTCTGGGATATGCCAATACACACAGATAGAGAAATTAAGGCAAATAGACCAGATATAGTTGTCAAAGATCATGAAGAAAAAAAATGCTTTCTAATTGATGTATCAATACCAGCAGATGACAACATTTCTCTAAAACAAATGGAAAAACTTTCAAAATACAAAGACCTGGAAATAGAGATAACTCGAACGTGGAATCTAAAAACAGAAACAATTCCTATCATAGTAGGTGCCTTAGGTATAATAAAAAAATATTCAGACAAATACATAACAAAAATAGCAGGACTTACAAATATATATAACATACAGAAAATTGCACTACTGGGTACTGCACACATCCTACGCAAAACACTTTCAATACAGTAAACATAAGAGCACCACAGCAAACCACAGCACATACCCAAGGCGCACAGAGCTGCGCTCGGTAGTGAAGTGAAAGCACGTTATAAAAATAAAACTACTGAATAATAATAATAGTAATAATAATGATAATGATGAAGATGATAATCAAAATTATAATAAGTATATAAGCCATTTAAGTTAAATAAAAATACTTATTTCATTGTTCTTGTTCTTGTTATACTATTCCAGTTGCTATTGACATGATTGTTGCTGTTATTGTGCTATGCGTGGTGCTGTTTATGTTATTTACTGAGACCTCAGAGAGTTGACATACTTTTTAATGTTTAATTATTAATTTTTAATTACAAGTAATAAATAATGACATAGTTGGTTACAAACTTCCGAGGAACCAGTTACTTTGCTTACAATCGCTTAAGTGACAAGAGATTGCTGCTTATCTCGGTGCAGAAAAAAATATCACAAAGGAATTCATCCTAACAGCATGACACTTTTATTATTATTTATTTTCTTTTAGCTTTCTGGTCGAGATTTACATCAATTGTGAGCGTTGGTTATATAGGTATGTATGATGAAAGTGCATGTGAAGGTGCGTGGCTTAGTATTTAGGGCATTCGGCTCATGATCGTAAGGTCGTGAGTTCAATTCTCGGTGAAGCATTGTGTCCCTGAGCAAAATACTTCATTTCACGTTGCTCCAGTGTACTCAGCTCGTAAAAATGAGTAGTACCTGTATTTCAAAGGACCAACCTTGTCACACTTTGTTTCACGCTGAATTACCCTTGGAATTATATTAAGGTTATGGGTGTCTGTGGAGTGCTCAGCCACTTGCACGTTAATTTCACGAGCAGGCTGTTCTGTTCTACTAACCCTAACCCTAACCCTCGTTGTCGTAATTAAGGGAGTGATGTGCATATAGATATATGTATATATGTGATGCGTCTAATGCAGGAATCATACATCCCCTTTGCTTTTCGGCTTCTTACCAAGCCAAGCTGCAACGTGGTCATCCATGAAGACAAGGGTTAAGCAAGCAGGAGATTTCAGAGCAGCAATGAACCTTATAGATTTAATGAGGAATCTTATCCGGTCGGTATTTCTACAAGCCCTGCACAGCTGTATCTGAGTGGATCCAAGAAGACAAAAAACATAAGAACGAACACTTTTGGAGAAAAACACGTTGTGGTCTCCGAAAGACTGGATTTCCGGTGGGAAAGCGACGTTGTGGCTCAGCTGTTTCGGCGTCGCCTATTGGTGTCACTGATTCGGCGCTGACATATTTGACATTAAATTGCCGTTTATATTTTTCTCACATTTGACGTTTCTCTTCTTCTCATTTTGTCTACCTGTCTGACTGTCTGTCTCTCTTCTTCTATGTCATTCTCTGTCTGGCTGGCTGTCTCTGTCTGTTGTCTGTGTGTCTAGAATTCTCTGCATGTGTATGAGGAGTGAAAAAATAGATTATGTTAATTATGTTCAAGTAACTAACTATAATCTCTTTCTCTTTCTCTTTCTCTCTCTCATTGTCTCCCTCCCTCGCTCCTCTCTCTCCCCCTCTCTCTTCCCCTCTCTCTTCTCTCCCCATGTAAATATTTCTGCACGCTCTGGCGTGCATGTGTGTCTCTTTGGCTATAGTCTCGATAAGTACATTTACTAAAAGCAGTCTCAATGTCCATTGGGCCGTGCGAAATCCCCAGCTTCCAATCAGCATCGTTTTTGTCGTCTCAACTCGCTCACAGGAGGAGATCTCAGTCGTCTTGAGTTACTTCTATTATAGAACCTGTCTCTTTCTTAGTGAGGATAATGATACTGCGAGAGATGGACCCCTTAATTCACTGTAAATCAAGGACGTTGCCTGTCAGGGTTACTTGTTGCCGCTGTGTGGACTGCAGTATCTCGCTCGTGACACTAAGTGATGCATAGATTCATTTGTCACATGAGTTGTCTTCAGCTCCTTGTACTTTTCTGAAGTAACAGCATTCAAAGGATCCACAATGGAGGGCGTTGAGGGTCTTACGCACTTATATAAATGAATACATTCATACACACATGCGGAAGACACGCACGCTCTTTCTCTCTCTCTCACACACACACATACGTACATATATATATATATATATATATATATATACACATAAACATATTTCTATGCTTATATATATATATATATACGCACACACATTTTAGCATATACAAATATAGGCACATATGTGTATATGTATACATGTATGTGTGTGTGTGTGTGAGTGAGCGCATACATGCGAGTGTGTGAATATATATATAGAGAGAAGGACAGAATGACAGAAAGACAGATAGATAGCTAGAGAGAGAAAGAGAGTGAGTGAGAGAGAGAGAGAGAGGGGGGGAGAGAGAGGGGGGAGAGAGAGGGGGAAGAGACAGACACATAGGAAATATTCTTTTCTGCTCTAGGCACAAGGCCCGAAATCTTGGGGGAGGGGGCCAGTCTATTAGATCGAAACCAGTACGCAATTGATACTTAATTCATCGACCCCGAACGGATGAAAGGCAAAGTCGAACTCGGCGGAATTTGAACTCAGAACGTAAAGATAGACGAAATACCTATTTCGTTATTGCCCACAAGGGGCTAAACATAGAGGGAACAAACAAGAACAGACGAACGGATTAAGTCGATTACATCGACCCCAGTGCGTAACTGGTACTTAATTTATCGACCCCGAAAGGATGAAAGGCAAAGTTGATCTCGGTGGAATTTGAACTCAGAACGTAACGGCAGACGAAATACCGCTAAGCATTTCGCCCGGTGTGCTAACGTTTCTGCCAGCTCGCCGCCACACATAGGAAATGTTGCAGTTATTTTGTTGGAATACTGCGGTCTACGCTTTTATGAATTTGTCATGACGATTTTGAGTCTTGGCTTTAGAATTCGATTTACTTCAGTGTAAAGAGACAAAGAGAAACAAAATATAAATTTCCTTTTGATTTATTTTTCTTCGCTCAACAGCAACAAAACGTGTCACTGATTTGTTGCCTTAAACCCGCGATATTTGTTTGGCTCTTCTGTGTTACTCCTACGAAATGACTTTATGCATCTTGTGTGCTTTAGTGTCTTTGTGTTCTTTGAAACGGGATTAATAAGGGGCTTGTTGTATTTACGATCCTGAATGTGATTATTACGAGTTCTAAAGGAACGTATGTCGTCGTTGCTAGAGGAGAATTTAGCAATAATTAGAGACGGAGTGTTAGCAAAGGTAAAATATCTGAAGACCACATCAACAGCGAATCACAAGTGCATAACATTATTCACCACGCAAAGCTTTATAAGGAACAGGGACAAAGTGTTGCTTCGTCATCGAATTTCCAAACAAGTAACGGAAGCCTTCCAATGACTGAAATAGAAATAAAAGCTTTTTTCTTTTTAATTAGTTCGGATCAACGATAGTGATCAAAAATAGACTTCATTAAGTAAAATGACCATCAAAATTATGACACTCTGTTGGTAGCAATGCAAGAAATAGTAAGAATAACACGAACTTGAACAGGAGGTAGCGAAATGCTTTCTGGAAAATATGGATCATGCGATATGTTTTAAATCTATCTGGAATCCATAATGTTAGGATGCAACGGAGATGCATCCTAGGATGTACAACACAGCAGATATCCTGCTGAATTGCAAAATAAAACTAAGATAGTGGGTGATTGTATTGACGACTAAGTTAGGAATTTGGTCGTTACAGCATTGTTTTGGAAACGAAGGTCTAACAAATTTGGTGAAGAAACAAATATTGCAAGCTGTGTTCAAAGATGCTTTTGGTCAATGTTGAGTATCGTCAGACACAACCGGTGACAAAGTTTCGGCTGTACTTTTGCATCAATTTCGGCTGTACTTTTGCATCAAATTCGGCATCACTATTGCAGCTAATGATTTAGTAGCAATATCTAATACCTACTTGTGCAAGCAGTTTGTCTGAACTTTTGGTATGTGCAACGGGAGAAAATGTAATAAGCCATGCGAATTTTGGAAGAATGCATTTTGAAATATTGATAAAATAATAATTACAAATATTATTCTTGGCTGAGCAAATAAATTTAGTACATATTACACTAAAATTACGGAAATAGTAGCAGAAATCCCTCAACTACTTATCTTTTCACCTAACAACAACCAGAATATTCAAATCACCTCCCCGTCCTATATATATCTTTATACACAGTAATCACTCGCCATATCGCGGTTCACTTATCGCGGTTTATTATTTGAACTTAAGTCGATTCCTCCGTGGTGCTGTTTTGAATTTATAATAAAATAAATGTATACAAATTATATAAAAAAAAAAATAATAATATTGTTCACTACTGTTTCTATTTCGCGGATTTTCACCTATCGAAACGTAAAACCTGCGATTGTCGAGAGATTACTGTACACACACACACATATATGTATATATATATATATATAATAGAGGTTTCGAATCTAGGCATGAGGTTGCAATTTTAGTTTGAGGTGGTACTTCACTATATTAACCTCAGTACTCAACTGGAACATTTTTGATAGATTCTAGGAGGATAAAAGCAAGTTCGATGACACCTGAATTTGAACTTAGAACGTCATTAGCTGGAGGAAATACAGCTAAATGATTTATCCGGCACGTGAACGGTTCTGCCAAACGACTCCACAATTCTAATAAATGCCTTTATTACAGGCACAAAGCCATAAATCGTTACCATCGATTATCTAAGCGATACTTTATTTATCAACCCTAGAAGTATGAAAGGCAAAATTGGCTTCGATGTAATTCGAACTCAGAACGTAATGAGTCCTAACTAAATACCACAATGCATTTTCCGCGACGCTGCTTTCAAATATTGGCACGAGGACAGCAATTTTGGGGAGAGGGTAATTCGATTACATCTCTCCCAGTACTCAACTGGTGGTTATTTTATCGACCCCGAAAGGATAAAAGGCAAAGTCGACCTTGGCGGAATTTGAACACAAAACGCAAAGACGGACGGATTAACGCTAAGCATTTTGCCCGGCGTACTAACGATTCTTATTTCTTTATTGCCCACAAGGGGCTAAACATAGAGGGGATAAACAATGACAGACAAAGGGATTAAGCCGATTACATCGAATCCAGTGCGTAACTGGTACTTAATTTATCGACCCCGAAAAGATAAAAGGCAAAGTTGACCTCGGCGGAATTTGAACTCAGAACGTAACGGCAGACGAAATGCCGCTAAGCATTTCGCCCGGCGCGCTCACGATTCTGCCAGCTCGCCGCCTTATCTGATGTCGTTTACACCGACACCGAAACGATGATTGACAAAGACAACCTCAGCAGAATTTGAACTCAAAACGTAAAGGAGGGCAAAATGCCGCTAATATTTTAACGCGACGTTCTAACCATTCTGCAAGCTCGCCACCTTCGCTATTCCCGTAACAATTGTTGTAGTTGTTGTTGCTGCTGCTGCTGCTATTAATGTAGTAGTAGTAGTTGTTGTTGTTGTTGTTGTGGTGGTGGTGGTAGTAGTGGTGGCGGCTTCTATTCCCGTTTCTTTTGTTGTATGTATTTTTTTTATTATCATTGTAATCGCTTACTGTCGTTTCCTTTTCAAGTTGCCGCGCTGCTGCTGTTCTGTCGTCGTAGTTGTTAGGAATGGTGGTGATCGTGGGGCCTGTTGTCCCTAGTAGTGATGATGTTTTTGTTGCTATTGTTGTTGTTGGTTGCTGCTGCTGGTGGTGGTGGTGGTGGTGGTGGTTCTAATATCGCTGGTTGTGCTTTTGTTGTTGTCTGATGGCGATGTAGTATTCGTCCTTCTTGGTGTTGTTGCTGCTGGTGGTGGTAGTGTTACTACTGTTGTTGGTATTATTGTTGGTGTTGGTGACGGTGGTGATGACGACGATGATGATGATGATGTGATTGCTGTTATTGTTGCTGTCAACGTCGTCGTTTTCACCGCCGCCACCACCACCACCACCACCACCACCACAACCACCACCAATAACAACAACATCCCCATCATTACCACCAACACTACCACCACCACCACATCCACCACCACCACCGCTACCACCACCACCACCACCACAACCACCACCAATAACAACAACATCCCCATCATTACCACCAACACTACCACCACCACCACATCCACCACCACCACCGCTACCACCACCACCACCACCACCACCACCACCAATAACAACAACATCCCCATCATTACCACCAACACTACCACCACCACCACATCCACTACCACCACCGCTACCACCACCACCACCACCACCACCAATAACAACAACATCCCCATCATTACCACCAACACTACCACCACCACCACCACATCCACCACCACCACCGCTACCACCACCACCACCACCACCACCACCACCAATAACAACAACATCCCCATCATTACCACCAACACTACCACCACCACCACATCCACCATCACCACCGCCACCACCATCACCATCACCACCACCACCACCACCAATAACAACAACATCCCCATCATTACCACCAACACTACCACCACCACCACCACCACATCCACCACCACCACATCCACCACCATCACCACCACCACCACCACCACCACCACCACCACCACCACCAATAACAACAACATCCCCACCATTACCACCACCATCGCCTCTAACACCACCGCCACGACCGTTGTTTCTTAACCCAGTCGAATTCCTGTAACAAGTTGAATAACCAGAATATCACTAATGCTCTTTATAACAACGTGTCATTCCAAACATAAATCTATTTTCTCAGTTGATTATATGTTGAAATAAGCATTAGTTCATTCCTCACTATAATAGCTTTGCTTTTTTTATATTACTTTTATTTAAAAATTTTTGCCTTGGATTTTTTATTTTATTTTTTGTTTAATCTTATTTTCTTGCATAAGACAAGTCCACTTTTAATGACCAAACTTAATACCTCCATGGTCACACTTCTCTGTTCGACATTTCGGTTAATTGTATTTAATTTTTACTATTGAAAAATTTCGTTGTTCAACTTTGTCCTAATACTAATAATGTTAGAGATTAACAATGGCTGCTATCGAATATAGTTTTGTCTATCTATCTATCTATCTATCTATCTATCTATCTATCTATCTATCTATCTATCTATCTATCTATCTATCCACCTACCTACCTATCTATCTATCTATCTATCTATCTATCTATCTATCTATCTACCAACCTCCGTCCCTCCCTTTCTATCTATCTATCTATAAATACATCTTGAGTGCTCTTTGAGATAATATTGGGCTGGTGCATAATCATTGCGGCTTTTTTTTCAACAAATTTTATTCAACAAAAACAATAAAAACATGTAACAAAAACATATTTAAATGATTATTCCGGAGCATATTCACAATCTACTTCAATTACTGTTTTCTATTTGCCTGCCAGATAGTCAGACCATCATTTAAAGATGTTTATGTTAAATATTGTTATTGTTTTTGTTGAATAAAATTTGTTGAAAAAAGCGGCAATAATTACGCACCAATACAATACATTAACGACTTTATGTATAAATTATGTATGCAACACGCAATTAAATATATATGTAGAGAGAATATAAAATGCAGTCATGATCGTGAGATCGTGGTTTCAATTCCTAGGCCGATTCATGCGTTGTGTTCTTCAGCAAAACACTTTTTCTCAGATTGCTTTGCGATAATTTCGAGACCTGACGCGGGGTGCACCGTGCACTGATTCAGGTAAAAGCAATTTGAGAGAGAGGGAGAGATAGATAGCAAGAGAGAGAGAGAGAGAGAGAGAGAGAGAGAGAGAGAGAGAGAGAGAGAGAGAGAGTTAATGTACAGCTCATGCATTTGATTACTATAGACAAATCATTTGTGCAGGTCGGTCAGCAAAACTCAACACTCATACGTCGTCTTCGACGGGAAAATAAATTACACACACACAAACACACACATGTACACACACACATTAAATATATACATTTGATGGACATATAGTGGTAAGCAAGCTGAGACAAGAAATCTCTTGTGTGACTTTTTTGCTGATGTACCCGAAGAGACGCAGGACGTCGGTTGGAAACATGAGTCATACTCAATAAAGTCTAATACACCTTCCATCTTCTTTTTCATTAATAGTATTACCCCAATGGCCACTGCGAAGTTCCTGGAGTAAATATACGGTTAACAACAAGTAACCTCAATTGTGCCGATGCTTTACTCATCATCTATTTATACGCTGTGTACTATTTTTCCATGATACACACACACACACACACACACACACACACACACACACACACATATATATATATATATATGCATATATATATATATGTATATATGTATGAGCGGAATTACTGATAGTAAGCTGATCTTTTGATCACTTTGTGATTATAGTAATATCCGCGAAACGATCGTCAGATGTCTAACTCTTTAAATTTTAGGTTTTTTTAATATTTTATATTTTAGACTTTACAATATTCATGCTTAATTACGCATAAATTTTTATACGCATTTATATTCACACGTATATTTATCTACATTCGTATTTTTATACATATTTATATTTATATTTCGTATATTTATATTTTAAATTTTAAATTTATTATATTACCATGTCATATTGGATATATATCTTTCGAAATATTAAATATTGATTTCCTGAGTATATTATTGATAAGTTTATGAATTTATTAATAATATAAAAACACATATATACACATTTATTTGCTCAAAATAATTGAGCACTCAATATAAATTCAGTTATATATTCTTTTAGAATATTACTTATAAAAGTTATGCATGTATGTATGTACGTATCATGGAAAATAATACACAATAGATGATGAATAAAGCATCGGCACAATTGTTCGATAGAATAAGTACAAGGCTTACAAAGAATAAATCCTGGGGTCGATTTGTTCGAAGAAAATGGCGATACTCCAGCATGACCACAGTCGAATGACTGAAGCAATATATATATATATATATATATATATATATATATATATATAAACTATAAAATATTATACAGCTCAAGGTTGGCAACCAGGTTTGCTGTGTATGCAAATAAAATCCCTAAATTAAGGAATGGAAAAAATTCACAAAAATTCCGCTCCAATAAGCCACTATTTTTCCTGAAAGTTGGTTTATTTTTGTATTTCCTACGAATTGCTTGAATCTCACTTACTTCCTACATCTTGATCCTTTATATATATATCGTGTGTTGAGTAAAAAGTTTTGCAGTAGCTAGCTAACTTATATGCTTTATCCGTCAAGTTACAAATGAAGCAGCCAAGCATTCAAAGTAGAGGCCATCGTGCTGGACCGTCTGAAGAAGAAGAAGAAGAAGAAGAAGAAGAAGAAGAAGAAGAAGAAGAAGAAGAAGAAGAAGAAGAAGAAGAAGAAGAAGAAGAAGAAGAAGAAGAAGAAGTGTGAGCCGAATAGAGAGTACGAAATACAACAGAATTTATGCATTTCACAGGCAAGTATATATACTGCTAGTGCATACGTGTACACACACACACACACACACACACACACACACACACACACACCCACACATACACACACACACACACACACAAGCGCATATACTCATTTTCACGGATATTAATATGTATTGATATACACGCTTTTTTTACGGGCATGTTCACATATTCAAATGGATCATAATACAAGATAACAATTAAGCATTCATTTATTCACTCATTAACGCTCTTATACCTGCACATGTATATGTCGTAATGGCTAAATATATATACATGCATGCTAATGCACAGACTACTAATTATAGACGCTGATACATTCACATAAACACACCAATATATGCCACATTTACCCCCTGTTTTAAGACATTTCCGTAAACGTTTCAAGAAAGGTATCTCTAGAAAGGGGGTCATGACTGTTTAGAAAGGGTCTAGGTGTAATCCAGTTGTTAGGTTACTTACGGTGAATATGAACACAATTGCTATCATATACATCGCACACACACACACACACACACACACACACACACACACACACACACACACACAAACATTCGTACATGCATATTCATATGTTTATGTGCATTTTCGTGTCTAATGTGTACATATATGTGTATGCATGTATACAAACATGCACACATTCACGCGCGCGCGCGTATATATATATATATATATATGTATTTGAAGAGAAGCAACAAAAATTCAATAGGTTATAACAGTACGTACGTTTCGTACAAACTCCATTTATTCATGTAGTGAGAACACTACATAAGATGTACGATGTACATAAAATGTACAAAGCGCGGGCTATTAACCCCAACATTCCGAGTTCAATTCCAGGCAGTGACCTTAATAATAATTATAATTATAACATCAAAAAATACCTTAGGAACGAGAATTCAGGTTCAAAATTTCCACATGGCACCTGATGAAGGCTGGAGGGTATATCAGCCGAAACGTTGTGTTAACAACAAACAAGATAAGGACAAATATCCGTCAAATATAAATAATTTAAATAATGTAGAACTTATTTTATCGACCCGAAAGCATGGCAGGCAATGTCAAATTCGGCGGAATTTGAACTAAGAACGTACGGACGGATCAAATGCTTCTAAACATTTTCCCCGACATGCTAATGACTCTGTCCTCTCGCTATTTTATTTTCAGAAAATTTTATTATAATATTTTGTGACAAAAAATAAATAAGCATACCTTAGAACAAAGAACTTTGTATACCTTCAGCATTCGTATAGACTGCTCATGCTTTGTTTGTTGTGCTCCCGATCGTTAGGACGAAGGTTCGATTCCTGAACGGCTATATGTATATTCTCAGTCACCCATCAGCTAAAGTACGTACCAGAAGCGGCCGTGGGATAACTCTGCGACGGACTAGTATCCCGTTTGTGCGGGCGTGTAGTTTTATGTTTAAAGTCATCTAAATGGCTAAGAAGTTCTTATTATCTCCAATCGCAAATATGGATGTCGTAATTCGAAACACGCTTTTTTAGACGTAGAATATTTGGATACAATCAATTTTCTTTAAAGAAAAACGAGGCTAAAGCGTATGATGCAGTGGCGCTTGTGCTTCCTCATTTGTCGCAGTCCATTACGCAGAGTGATGACTGCTAGAAGCTTGTTGGGACTTATTTCATCTGATTCGTTGTTATCAGCGTCATTTATCGTTTGATCAGCTGTCTCACCAGTCGCGTCTTTTCTGCTAGATGTGTACGTGGTTAAAAATCCGGCCAAGGACATATCCTTCAGGTCATCTGGTCATGGAGCATACATATCAAGGGGAGATGTCAGAAAGATTTTTTCATCGTCATCGTCCATTTCTTGGAGGATCTCATTCTCCTTTGGATGTTGTGGTTACAAATACAACTTTTCTACTAGCCATTTATATAGGTAGAGAAAGTAGTCTATAGGCAGCCTCCGAGGAGCTGACCTCCCTGTTATCCAAGAATGATGACCTGACTTTTCTCAGCTTTGATTTCAAGTCCTCTCCTCTGTTTTCTTCTGCCATCTTTTTCAGCAGCTCAAAACGTCTAGTAGGAACTAAAGCAGAAATTTTCCACAAAGTGTGCAAAGTCATGGGGGATAAAGATAGCCCTTTCACTCTTCATCATGTAGCTGGTAATATACATAATACAGGAATAAGGGTCTACGATGAACTGCAAGTCCCTGTTGGGATGCCATGTTTAGAAAACCTTGGGGTGAAACTGGTTGATCCACCTTTCAGATAGTTGACGCTGTAGCACCATCTGTTTTCCATATTTCATCAACTTCACCACTTCCTGGTACCTAGGCCTTCTGAAGCAAAACTCCAAAGAAATATCTTCAGGAATATCTTTATCCCCCATAACTTTGCACACTTTGTGGAAAATTTCTGCTTTAGTTCCTACTAGACGTTTTGTAGATGCTGGGTCGTCTACATTAGGCACTCGAGCAATCACAGTTTCAGCAGACGAGTAATGTGGAAATTTGAATCTGCATGATCTCCCTCTTCGGCATGTCGTCTTGCGTACATGCTTCTGTAAAGAGAGGACGAGCTGTCTCAAATCACACTCTGTTTCTCCTGGAATGGCATATGTCTGGTATTGGTTAATGAAAATGAGAATTCCTCATTACTGTTCGCATCAAGTTTCGGCGCATTCTTTATCCATAGGATGGTGTGCGCATGTGGCGAACCTCTCACCTGGAATTCACTGCGTATCATGTAGACTCCAAGCTGGCTTATTGGGTTAGACTCACCACCAATGAATTCCTTAAAAAAACATGTAAAGTCAGTGTTTGAATTGTCGTACAGCTGTTATTGGGTTACACCTGAGCCATCTGCACTTTTCTTCCCATTGCATATTCTTGATGTCATCAGTTGTCAGTTGTTTTCCGTATTGATGGAATATACTTTGGGTGACTGCTAGCCACTGCATGTCAGCTGAGGAAAGAATTAAGAACCATCTAGGGATTCCAAGTTGCCTGACCATAGCAAAAAATTCTAATAAAACAGTGTTCCAGTACGCAGGTGAGCCTCTGATGTTCTTCACAAACTTGAAAGTAGTGTCAGTGCGCAGTATGGCCTCAACATTCACTGAGTTCTTCCTTAGGCCGGCATTCAGTTTCCTGTGCTGGAAGTTCTGACCTCAGGTCTGCCTCAGAGAAATCATAATGTTGTCAATAAGTTGCTTGTCCCCCACAGCATTCTGAGCGGCAAGGAGGTAGTCTATGTCTCTGGCAAATCTTTCATGTTTGTTTAAAAGTCGCTGATTGAAGTATTTCCTTTGAGTTATCTCCTTCACTCTCTCCTGAGATAATCCTTTGCGGCCGAAAAGATACTTGGACGGATTAGCCAGTTCTTCGAACGTTTCATCGGTTAAAAAAGGATAAGGTTTCTGGTTATTCCCTTGCGCTACAGAAGTAATGTTTCTCCCGGCAACTTCTTGCAGCAGCGTGTCACATGGAATACCGCAAAGATTTTTGTCTGCTCAAAAGCAATTCTGTCTTCCTTATCTTCCAACTCTTGCTTCTTCTTCGCTTCTGAACTCTGTGTCAGCATTCCGAAATGCCACGTAATATCGCTCACCCATTAAACCAATGGTTATTGTCCGCCTAATTTTGCCTTGCAGGGGTAGAATGTCATGTATCCTATTGGTGTCACGGTAGGTATGACTAATGTTAATGTCAAGCATATCAACTACAGCCTGTACTGCCAAATTGCCTACGCAGGCGCCATTTCTGATGTCATTGATGTATACGTCATATCGTTGCAACTATCTCTGATGAGTGATGGTTCTGGCTCTTCTGTAAGGTGCAACAAATTCATGCTATTAGCATGAATTGTGTTCTTTCAACATGTTGAAAAAGCTTTTCCCGCATCTCTTGAACACTCATGCGCTGATCATAGAAGGCTGACAGGGACCATGCCACGGTGTGATTAAAACAGCTGCTGTTTCCAGGATCATGATGAATTTTCAAGTTTTACTTTTTTGACTGATGTTCTAATACCAGACGATAGTTTCCTGATGGAAGAGGAGATGGTCTTTCACTGTGATCTGCTTTCCACAATCCTGGATTACCGTTACTGATGGCCTTGCCATGGCAGCCCACAAATCCGCGTCATCTTCCTCCCTCCAGTTTTCCCATTCGTAACAGACCATAATTTCCTTGTACAACAGATTATTTTCCTGAAGCCAGCAAAGTGCCTCCATTAACTTTTTCTGGCGCACATATTCGTGCATGTAATGTCCTTTATATGCCAATCTACGCTTGAGTTTCGGTGGGATGACTTTGGCCGAATCTGGCAGTCTTGGTAACAAAGATACGACGGACTGCTGCTTGGATGGTACATTGACGGCGCTGCAATATATGGCCTTCTGTCCACATCTGAGCAGCCCAAAAAGTTTCAGGAAAGGTATCCGCTGACTGATCAAGCGTAGTTCCAGCAGCCTCAAATCTTCTAGCTCCAACTCCGTACCGCTAAGCAATGACGGTGCAGGCACTTGGTTTCTCTTAAGCGTTAGATGACAGGTTTTGCATATCCACAGCTTACCATGTGTACGAATGTACTCCACTGATTTTGACATGACTTCAACGACGCATAGATAGATTAAATAGACACATAGAGATAGATTAGAAACTCAGAGCACTAGTGGTTGGATAGATGATGTTAAAGGTAGATATATCATTAAAGCAGATATTCGCAAAATTCTTTGAGCGTCGGAGATGTATTTTGAGGCCTTTCTCAAGTTCCTGATGTTCTGAGTTCAGATCACGCAAATGTAAAGTTTGCCTTTCATCTTATCGACATAGAATACCAGCCAAGTATTGGATTCATTGTTGTCGATTTAAACCCTGCTTTCGAAATTTGTTGAACTCATGTCTCAATTTAAATTATTGTCATAACGAGTACTCATTGATAGCAGATGAAATATTACCGGCGTTTTATTTTCGTTCCGAGCGTCCAGGGATTTACATTTAAAGGGTAAATGAACTGAGAATCGAGGACTAGTATTCTTCATGCATTTCCCAATTGGAAAAAGAAGAGCCATAGTTCCAAAGAATAATACATGTAAGCATCGAAACGAAATCAAGTTGTCTCTACTTCGAAATTTTCACAAGACATCATGGCGCCCGACATTTCATTCCGTTCATTTCATTCTTTCCTCACATGTTCTCTTTCATACTATCTTCCACTCTCTCTTTCTCTCTCTCCCTCTTCTCTCTTTCTCTGTGTACATATGGATATGGAAGTATATATATATATATATATATATATATGTATATATATATATATATATATATATATATATATATATATATATATATATATATATATATATATATGTGTGTGTGTGTGTGTGTGTGTGTGTGTGTGTGTGTGTGTGTGTCTGTGTATGTATATACAGTAGCTGCATGTATACGTCTAAATATCCATTTGTAAGCTTTCTTTTTATATTTACCTTGCATTGTTCTGTTTAGTGTTAATTATTTCTTTCAACAGTGAATACACACACGCAGCTATTTAAAAAGACACACACACAACACAACACAATACACACAGTCACAGCATCAAGTATGTATATACAATACAAAAATATACACACCTACATACGTATTCCCCACCTCTAACATACATTCATCCCTGTTATAGAATGACGTCTCTGTGTAACTGAGCAAAGAAGTTTCCTGTATGTGTATATATATATATATATATATATATATATATATATATATATATATATATATATATATATATATATATATATATATATATATATATATATATATATATATATGTTGTTGTACTTGGGGATGGTCATATTGCCAGTTTAGCCAATAAAAACACACGCACTGTATATTTGGTGTTAATTTTTTTTTTTTTCAGCTTTATATTACATTAATCTTAATCTTAATCTTATTTCGGCCAGAGTTCTTTCGTCACACTTCTGTGACCTCATCAGTGGTCCTTTGTTTCCTTCTTTCTTATGTGTGTCTCACCATATATATACATATATATGTGTGAGTGGGTGTGTATGCATTTGAATGTATGTCCATACATATGTATACCGACATATGCACACACACACACATATATATATATTTATACATACATATGTCGGTGTTTGTATATGTATATATATATACATGCTTCTGAGTGTGTGAGTCTTCGTGTATACATATATACATATATTTACATACAAGCATACAAAAACACATACGTAAGTACGTACATACATACGTACTAACATACATACATACATACATACATACACACATACTTACACGCACAGCTGCTATACATACACCAAACGATTTGTTCCTATAGACTCTATATATTCCAATAATTTATACAACGTTCAGCCGGTGTTTAGAATCACAACAAAATACCGACATTTGGAGAAACACGTGATTTCACTTTTAAGTTGCCCCTCGACATTTTAGTGACTTCAACCATAGATCTGAGCTATTCAAAGACATTTTGACGGGCGCCGAAACAAGGATAAACTAACAGAGGAATGGTAATAGCAACAGGACGCTACATTAGGGAAATGTTTCGGCATATTCAAAGCCTCCCTGATGAGAATTTGAACTTGTAACCAGTAAATCGATAGAGTATTGTTTTACCATTTAGTAGCTGAACCGCCAAACAAAATCTCATTGGAACTCACATTGTTTGTATTTGGAGTTTTCGTTTATTTCATTTTACGATGTGGTATTTGTGGTTATAGATGTTATTATTACTATTATTATTATTATTATTATTATTATTATTATTATTATTATTATTATTATTATTATTATTATTAATAGTAGTAGCATTATTATTAGTAGAAGTAGTTGCTGTTTTTATTGTTGTAGTAGTATTTTGTATTATCTTCTGAGATTAAGTTTGTTTTGTTTTGTTTTCATTAAATGTTTATATTAGAGTGACTTATTCTTTATGTCGGGTTTGTTCCCACCTACATACATATAGCCATGTGTACACACACACTTAAACCCACATACATACACTCACACATGCACACACTGACATATATGTACACACAAATACATATACGTACATATACTTATATATATGCACATATTTGTGTGTGCGTGTATATATATATGTATATATATATATATTTGTAAGTGTGTGTGTGTGTGTGTGTGTGTGTGTGTGTGTGTGTGAGTGAGTGAGTGAGAGAGAGAGAGTCTGTTCATGTGAGAATTTGCGAGGGGAGCATAAAGTAACGTTATCCTTTGTTCTGTCCATGAAAGTAAACTTTCTTGTACTGATATCTAAGATTTTACGTTTGAAGTCTTTCAATATCGCTTACACCGCCAACACATATGAACATAAAAAACACACACACACATACATACGCACCCACACAGAGACTCGGGCGCGCGCGCACACACACGCATACACATGTATGTATACCGAGTCAAAATACAAAATAGCAGTCAAATATTATTGACAATTTACTCTCAAGTATTAACTGACGCCAGTAGTAACTGTTAATCTTGCTAGTTCGTTGATATGAAACTACTACATTAAATATTGTGACAATCTATATATCCTGATATATATATATATATATATATATATATTAGCATTATCCTGCCTTTGAGAATTTTAAGATCACTTCTGTAACTTTCTAAGACATCTCAACGCTTCTAAAAAGCAAACTTCGTTTGTTTGTTTACGTTCATCGTAATTTCGTAATTTGAATTTAATATATATATATATATATATATATATATATATATATATATATATATATATATATATATATATATATATATATACATATATATATATAAGTTTTGGGATTATTATTTTTTTATCTAAACAGTTTGAAACTTCGTATACTGATGTAATTTCTCACGCTGAACACGGTTTACTATCAAAATTTTGACAAAATTTTGTATTTCAGAAGTTATTTCGTGTTAAAGTTGTTGTATTCGGGTAATTTTAACCAATCAACGATGTGTATTTAGCTGAAGAAAGCTACTGCTGTTTGCGATAGTAATCGAAGAGCAACAACCTCAGGGTCATCTCTACTAAATGTCACCATTCTGTTCTATTTTATTTTTGTTTATTGCCTGCTTTTTAAAAAATTTTGTCGTTTTGCTTTTCGATCGCCTCTGTATATCGGCACTCTCACGACTCGTACAAAGATGCGATCGAAAACTGGAAGAATCTTGTCTTATATGTATATACATATGTGTGTATGTGTGTATGTGTGCGTGTGTGTGCGTGTTTGTGTACATGTTTGTCCACCCCCACAACCACCACATAACTTAGCGGTCCAACTTAAAAAGTACTGGGTTGATTCATTCGACTATAAATGCTTCATGAAACAAGTAAGCGATAAAAGATAAATATATAATGTATATTGTGTGTGTGTGTGTGTGTGTGTGTGTGTGTGTGTGTGTGTGTGCTTCCCTATAAGTATAAGCATTATAAACGGAAATAATTATGTGCCAAAGTGTAGAATGCTCAAATATGCGCAAGAGATGAATAATTTTCGAAGCAAAACAACGCAAGAGCTAGCTAAGTGGCCACCAAAAGATAAACAACTAGAAAGTTCTCTCATGTGATAATGTTCTAAGATTCGGTTTACCATATTTATTGATTACACGCTCAAAGTGTACACAAAAATGTCGAATGGTTTATTGGAAGAGCCAGAATGACTCATGGTGGAATAAGGGGCCTTTTTCACCAAAACTAAATAAATTATAAAGTTATAAACTACAGATCCATAACGTCCTTGCCTATGTTATACAATTCTTAAACTGCAAAGGTATCTAAGAGGATGTATGGTTACATGAAGAAATAATACCCAGAACAACTGAAGGAATTTTGAAAATGCAACAAATGGTTGGAAAGATCACTAACTGATTCTCAGATTGCCGTAACTGTAGGTAATCTGAGCGTTATAGATGATAATCTTCACTTCCGTTGGTCTAGCAATCATTAGCCACAAGTACAATAGCCACAACAATAAAATCCATGCGAGGAATTGATATGAAATTCTATTTTGTATTTCAGAAGTTATTTCGTGTTAAAGTTGTTGTATTCGGGTAATTTTAACCAATCAACGATGTGTATTTAGCTGAAGAAAGCTACTGCTGTTTGCGATAGTAATCGAAGAGCAACAACCTCAGGGTCATCTCTACTAAATGTCACCATTCTGTTCTATTTTATTTTTGTTTATTGCCTGCTTTTTAAAAAATTTTGTCGTTTTGCTTTTCGATCGCCTCTGTATATCGGCACTCTCACGACTCGTACAAAGATGCGATCGAAAACTGGAAGAATCTTGTCTTATATGTATATACATATGTGTGTATGTGTGTATGTGTGCGTGTGTGTGCGTGTTTGTGTACATGTTTGTCCACCCCCACAACCACCACATAACTTAGCGGTCCAACTTAAAAAGTACTGGGTTGATTCATTCGACTATAAATGCTTCATGAAACAAGTAAGCGATAAAAGATAAATATATAATGTATATTGTGTGTGTGTGTGTGTGTGTGTGTGTGTGTGTGTGTGTGTGTGTGTGTGTGCTTCCCTATAAGTATAAGCATTATAAACGGAAATAATTATGTAACAATTTTTTACTTGTAGTTAATTTGAAGATATAATTAGAGATAGCGACATTTTGGAATCGTATGTTTTCTTTAACTTAATGGTATCGTTTCTCATTCGCATATATAGTTCACTTATGATATATTGCTGTTGTTGCTTTTGTTGGTGTTGGTGTTGGTGGTGGTGGTGGTGGTGGTGGTGATGGTGGTGGTGATTGTGCTTCTGTTGGTTAACGCAGATCCACACTTGTTTGGGCGGATCTAAAATGAACCACAATTTATAATTCACCATTATCATCGTTATTATAGCATCATCATTATCTTCTTCTTCTTCTTCTTCTTCTTCTTCTTCTTCTTCTTCTTCTTCTTCTTCTTCTTCTTCTTCTTCTTCTTTTTCTTCTTCTTCTTCTTCTTCTTCTTCTTCTTCTTCTTCTTCTTCTTTAATCGTCATCATCACATTCATCGCCACCGCAAGCAGTTGAAGCAGCAGCAACAGAAGCAGCGTCAAAGGCGGTAGTAGTAGTAGTAGTAGTAGTAGTAGTAGTAGTAGTAGTAGTAACAGCAGTAGTAGAAGTAGTAGTAGTTGTACTAGTAGTAGTAGAAGTAGTAGTAGTAGCAGTAGCAGTTGTAGTAGAAGTAGTAGCAGTAGTAGTAGCAACAGTAATAGCAGCAGCAGTAGCAGTAGTAGCAGCAGCAGCAATAGTAGTAGTAGTAGTAGTATTAGTAGTAGTACTAATAGTAACAGCAGTAGTAGAAGTAGTAGTAGTTGTACTAGTAGTAGTAGAAGTAGTAGTTGTAGCAGTAGCAGTTGTAGTAGAAGTAGTAGTAGTAGTAGC
>NC_142933.1:30166540-30174040 GCF_046866305.1 Octopus bimaculoides
TGGGGGTAATTTGGGTTCGTGGTTGTGTCTATTTATATGTGTACGAGCTTTAGAGCGCGTGTGTGCGTATTTGTTTGTGTGTGTACGTGTATGTCTGTTGAGAATATGCTTGTGTGTGAGAAAAAATAATTTGGGATACATATGAATGTGAACATATATATACATATATATATATATATATATATATATGTGTGTGTGTGTGTGTGTCTGTGTGTGTGTGTGTGTGTGTGTGTGTGTGTGGGTATGTGTGTGTGCATATGTGCGTGTGTGTGTGAGAGCACGCGCGTTGTTCATATGTGCGTATATGTCAGTGTGGATATTTATTTTCACTAGATTATCTCACTTTCTCAACATCACTTAAGAGTCATTACCGTTGTTTGTTGGGGATTATACGCGCGCATGCATGTGGTATGTGGTGGTGTATTATATATAAAAAAACGCATTTAATTTTCCCTATGTCTATATTTGCATGTTGATGATAATGATACTACTACTACTACTACTTCTACTACTACTACTACTACTACTACTACTACTACTACTACTACTACTACTACTACTAATAATAATAATAATAATAATAATAATAATAATTGCGATTATCACTCAATTTTATTATTATTTCCACGACCACAAACTTGAAGGCATCGTGAAAAATAGAAATGGTAAGATCCTATTGGATTTTGATTCAGTTAGACCATGAGATGAAGAACAGGAAGTCACACATAGTCTTAATTGAGAAAGAAAACAAACTATGCTGGATCATAGATATTGCATGCCCAGCTGACAACAAGGTATGCGATAAGGAAGAAAGAAAAGTCGAGAGATATGACAGGTTAGCTTGGGAAGTTAAGCGGTTATGGTCGATGAAAAAGGTGGTAGTCGTACCAATAATTGTCGGAGCCCTGGGAACAGTGAGCAAACATCTCGAAAAGTACGTGGAACAAATAGGGGCCACAATATGGGTGGAGCACTTGCAGAACACGGCACTGCATGGAACCGCTCGAATACTCCGGAAGGTGCTCAAAAAATAAGAGGTGTTACCTAAGTTCTCTGGTAGTGAACAACTGACACCGTAGTATATCTCCAGCGTTAGAAGCTGTGTAAAGGTAATTATAATAATGATCATAAAAAAGCTATAAAACAAATGAAATCCAATCTAAAACTAGAACAGCAACGGACCATGATAAAACGTTGGCAAGAAAACCGCTTCATGATAAGTACTGGGCTAAACTAAATGCAAAAGAAATAGAGAAAAAATCCCAGCAATGGTTGAGATGCTCAGGACTCAAAGCAGAGACTGAAGGATTTATAATAGCAGCACAAGACCAAAGCCTCCCCACCAGAAATTACCTAAAATATATTACGAAAAGAAACATATCAAGTAAATGCAGAATATGTGGTGATGGACAAGAAACAATAAATCATATTATCTCTGACTGCCCAGTCCTAGCTAAGAAGGAATATATTTACAGACACGACAGAGCTGAGATCTACATAGACTGGAAGCTATGTCAACACTGTGGAATAACAACAGAAAAAGTTGGCATAGGCACACGCCAGATAAGGCTCACAGAGATCAAGAAAGCAACTATACTCTGGGATATGCCAATACACACAGATAGAAAAATTAAGGCCAATAGACCAGATATAGTTGTCAGAGATCAATACAACGTTTCTCGAAAAGAAATGGAGAAACTTTCAAAATACAAAGACCTGGAAATAGAGGTAACTCGAATGTGGAATCTAAAAACAGAAACAATTCCTATCATAGTAGGTGCCTTAGGTATAATAAAAAAATATTCAGACAAATACATAACAAAAACACCAGGACTTACAAATATATATAATATACAGAAAATTGCACTACTGGGCACTGCACACATCCTACGCAAAACACTTTCAATACAGTAACCATAAGAGCATCACAGCAAACCACAGCACATACCCAAGGCGCACAGAGCTGCGCTCGGTAGTGAAGTGAAAGCACGTTATAAAAATAAAACTACTGAACAATAATATTAATATTAATAATAATAATAATAATAATAATAAAAATAATGATAATAATAATGATAATAATAATAATAATAATAGAAATGAAAGAGCCACTAAGAATAGAGTATTTGCGCTTAAAATTGTGTTGATGGAATAAAATCCAAGGAGTTAATACGTGGGTGATAGCATCACTTCGGTGGGATGCAATGATCCAGTGCGATCAACAAACCAGATATCGAAAACCGGGCATTGTTCTGGTGAATAAAAAAGAACATGCCCCAGTGACAACAAGATCAATGCAAAAGAAGTAAAAATAAACAACTATGACGATTTGAATTGGGAAATACAAAGATTGTGATCAAGTAGTTGAGTAGACGTGATACCAGTAGTAATTGGCGCACTTGGAATTACCAGCACTCAACTACCAACATGGCTGAAAAAGATTGGTGCAAGTTTGAAGGTGGAACACCTACAAAAACCAGCATTGCTTGGAACTGTAAGAATTCTTTACAAGGTTCTCGAAGCATGACCAGTAGACAAGTGTCACCTTAGTCTGCTAGCTGTGGACAGCATACACTTTTCCTCATACCCAGCAAAATAAGCTGTGAGTTTTCATATAATAATAATAATAATAATAATAATAATAATAATAATAATAATAATAATAATACACTTTCAATATAGTAAAAATAAGATCATCACAGTAAACCACAGCACATACCCAAGGCATATAGAGCTGCGCTCGGTAGTTCGGTGAAAGCAAGTGATAAACTAAAACTACTTAATAGTAATAATAATAATAATAATAATAATAATAATAATAATAATAATAATAATAATAATAATAATAATACTGATGCAATACCAGTAGAACCTGAGTGAAGGATAATCTGCAATAACGAGGATACAAGATAGAAAAGTTTCACAGTCAGTAAGCACATCAAACATATATATCGTTCATCAGTTGCCAGGTGGATGTCATTATGGTTTCGACACTTCTACAGAACCATTCGATAAGGCATTGTCAACAGCGTTAAATACCTAAACAAGAAACGAGTAAAACATTAACTCAGTCACATCGATACCTGCTATTTATAACAAATACAGCATCAAATCTGAAACATAAGTCGTTGCGGACATGTAGCGTCGAAGGACAGAAATTAGAAAAAAAAAAATTAAATATAGAAATCATATTCACGCCCATGCACATGTCCTTTTATTTGTATATCTAAACACATATGAAATCTTAACTACTTATATTGAGTGCTTTGGACTGCTGTAACCAGAGGGTATTCTTCATCGCATGTCTTTATGAGCCAAAATAAATATCAGACAATTAGCTAGGACTGGGCAGTCAGAGATAATATGATTTATTGTTTCTTGTCCATCACCACATATACATACGTGCATGTTTGTGTGCGCGCGCGCGTGTATGTGTGCGTATGTCTGTATGTGCGTGTGTGTGTATGCGTATGTATGGTTCGTTGAATGACCCAAACAGTCCTGAATTTAAACGACTGATATTTTACCAACATCACATGCACATATGCATAGCACACACACACACACACACACACACACACACACACACGCACACACACACACACACATACACACATGACAATGAAGGACCACATATATGGTCGATTTCAAGATTGACTCTCACAGGCCTGAATATAAACGAGTGAAATTTTACCGTTACATGCACGTATGCACCACACACACCCACACACTTACACACACACACACACTTACACACACACACACACACACATACACACACGCGTACATAGATAGACAACACGCCTACACCTACACATCATGAGCTCGTACCTCCAGCAGTTTCCTTCTGAACACACATAGGAATACGAAAAACAAAGAAAATCATTTTTAAATTGAAATACACTGACTACTAGTGAAATTAAAGGACACGTGGTCGAAGTGAAAGGCGACGCTCTGAAAGGGTTGTTTTTACTTTTATTAATGTTTGGGGGGTTAGATTTTCTTTCGGGCTATTTATCTGTCTATGATATTTCTTTTCATTCATTCTGTTTTTTTCCCCATATTTTTGTTTTGGTGTTATTCTATTTATTGTCATTCAGTATTTCCACTTTTCTCTTTACTTCATTCAGTTTCTATACAATTTTATTTTCCCTATTTTGTGTAGCAAAAGAAATTTTTTTATTTTCTTTTTCCTGACGTTACTTTACATTTATTTTTGCGTCGCGCTCATTTCGCATTCTTTTCTTCTAATCCTTTCCATACATACATACACACATACATACATAATACACACATACACACACACACACATACATACATACATACATACATACATACATACATACACACATACGTGTGCGCACATACAGACAAATTTATATATGTGTATACGTATAAGTGCATATACTCTTTTACTCTTTTACAATGTTTCTTTTAGCCAGGTATTAAAACACGACAATTTTCCGGTTATATTTCATATTTATTCTTCATATTTTTTAAATTTTATTTTGTTCAGTTTTAAATTTCCAAAGTTAAACTGCTTTCACATGGACTGCCCGAGAAAGTTGTTGAAAATCAGCCGACAAGACTAAAACCCAAACACAGAGGTCCTATCTCAAGCTAATCGACCAAGCATTTTACACACTTCCGAGTAAAACGGAAGTCAGGTGGGTAGGCCACCTTGTTCAAATGCCTGACAAAGAATTTGTCCCATGGAAAAGAATACATGTATCTTATATGTTTTTGCATGCAGAATTCAAAATGTGAAGCTAACGCTTTAAGAAATACTCCTAATTTAAATGTTTATGAATAGAATTAACCTAATTAAATCATTAATCTAACTATCTGAGTCAGGAAGCTGAAGTTCTTGGTTCCAAGCTGAAGGGCTGGAATCTTCTGCAGAAAGAGATCAAAGTTAGTTTTTATCGTGCTCGGCATTGTGGTTTTGCAATTTTTCCTCACTTGAGGATGGTGTCGTGTTTTGTAGGGGTATATATTCTATTATGGAGGAACTGAACCATAAATATAGCACGAATGAGTGGCGTTAGTTTATTGACTCTTGAAAAGTAAGCTTGGAAGCAGTTTCATTCCACAATGGAAATAAGTTTCCTTCTTTTCGTCTGGCCCATGCAGGTAACATGAAGGAAACATATGAGAGTATGAAGCTTCTGTTGCAAAAAATTAAGTATGATGAACATAAGGGGAATATTTGTGATGGCCTAAAGTTTGTAGCCCTTTTGCTTGGAATGCAGCTGGGTTACACTAATTTACGTTGCTTTCTCCGTGAGTGGGACAGTCGGGATAAGAAAATTCATTATGTAAAGGATATGTGACCGAAACGATCTCTAACTCCCGGAGAGACAAATGTCATCAATCCCTCCTTTGTTCATTCTGAGAAAATTTATCTGCCACCTTTGCATATTAAGCCAGGGTTGATGAAGAATTTCAGCAAAGGTATGGATAGAACTAGCAAGGGATTCACGTATTTGAAAACTAAATTTCCAAGAGTAAGTGACGCAAAAATCAAGGTATTTTTGTTCGGCCACAAATTAGGGAGCTGAGACGAAAAGTTTGATGAAGCGCTCAACGATGTTGAAAAGGCTTGCGTGGCTGTCATTTAAGAAAGTTTTCAGGGAGTTTTGGGCGAATCATAGAGCAAAGAACCATTCTGACATTGTGAAATAGTTACTGGTATCATACAATGCATTGGGATTCAATATGAGCTTAAAGCTCCACTTCTTCAACTCTCACTTGGACTTTTTCCCTGCAAATCTTGAGGCTGTCAGCGACGAGCACGGCGAGGGGTTTCACCAGGACATTCTGAACATGGAAACCAGGTACCTAGGAAAGATGAGCTCTTCTATGCAGGCTGATTATTATTGGTCACTAAAATGGGACGTTCCAGAAGTTAGATACAGTCGAAAATCATACGCCTCTACGTTTCAAAGGTAAGTTTCCTTGTAATATCAACCTGATTTTTGAATTCATGAAATACAATAGTTTAACAATTTGCATATACTATCACAGAAAAATTATGACGTATACAAAAAATCTGAAAACAACCTTCGAATTCTGCAGATAAAATGCTATTAAGTTCACCTACTTTTGTCGGTGGTACAGAATTTTTCATTAATTCTGTTGACCAATTATAATTGTCAGCCTTATTTCTACATTAATATAGTACATTTATTGAATAATTTAATTATTTTGTCGCATAAAAACCATGCCTGATAGAAAAATTCTAAAAGCGGATTCAAAATCTACGTTAAAAGTACTATAAAATTCACTTCCTTTAGTTGACGGGACAGCAAAATGTTCGAATTTTGTTGACCAGTGTTATCAACCTTTTCTACTTTACGGTAACATACCCATGCACAACTTTTATTGTAGCTTGTTAAGTACTTCTCTTGAGGATTTGCTGACATATGAAAATCATGTGCTTCTGCGTTCGTATGGGAGGTCATCAAGAAGTAAGTGCTTTTTCCTAGTAGTCCTTCACTACCAAATCCGGTTGACTTTTCCACTGTTTTCTTCTATCAGTTTTGGATTAGCATATCCCTAAATTCGGGCGCCTTGCCATTCTTTGAAATTATTCTTATTGTATATTATACCACCCTGTTTCTGTTGGTATTTCATAATGCTGGCATAAATTCCACAGCATAAAAGCCCCAAATATGTTACGACCGTATATGTACTCTAAATTGTCTAAAAATGGATCATCACATACAATATGATAAAATGTATCTTCCCACAACTGTAATCGTTTCATAAACAACGTTTAATAATTGCTGTAGTGGTGTTCTTGATCTTCCGATTTTTCTCCTGTATAACTCCATCTTTTCTTCGATCTTTAACGTACTTGATATGTGAGGGTTTTCTGCACATCGTTTTATCTTGACATTTTGTAGCACATTGCTAGCTAGCTTCTGACATTTTTAATTTTTTTTTTTATTTTATAAAATTTCTGTTACTTCAGTTTCTATGTATTTGCTAGCTTTCTTGAAGAGATAAAACAGTTTGAATTTTTTATTTGAATCTGTAGTTATTATTCCCTAATGTTCTTTATTATTTATTTGTGTGGTGATATATCATATTATATCCATTGTAGTTTTCTACTTAAATAACTTCCTTATATAGAAGCAGGCATGGCACTGTGGTTAAGAAGCTCACTGTGCAACAAAGTGGTTTCAGTTTCAGACCCAGAGTGCGGAACATTGGGTAAGTATCTTGTACTATACTCCGGGCTGACCGATGTTTTGCGAGTGAATTTAGCAGAAAGAAACTGTGGACGCCAATCGTGCACACACACACACACACACACACACACACACACACACACATATATATATATATATATATATATATATATATGTATATATAATATATAGTATATAGTATATATATATATCTATAATTCAATAATAGGATAAGGTCTTTATAAGAATTTATCAAGTAGTTAGCGTGAATAAACCTCATAAGGGAAAAAAAACACATACATAT
>NC_142933.1:30176540-30179040 GCF_046866305.1 Octopus bimaculoides
CATTGCAGATGGAGGTCTTCAATGCACAAATCTGCATACTTATACATTTGTTTATGTGGTGATATGCGTGTATATATATATATATATATATATATATGTATGCGTGTATGCTTATATATATATATGTGTGTGTCTGTGTGTTTATATATATAAGTATATATATATATATATATATATATATATATATATATATATATATATATATATATATATATATATATGCATATATACATTCATACATATATACAGTTATACATACATAAACGTACATATATATACATATATGTATGTATATTTACATGGATAAATATATGGACACACACACACACATACATAATACATACATACGTACACACACACATACACACACACACACATACACACACATACATATATGTATACATAAATTCAGACAGACATAGTTATGTACACGTCAATCAAACGTTAATCAGATTTGTCACGCAGCACAAACTGCAACCTAGCTACGTATATGTAAACAATGTTTGTTATATCCACACAACTTTGAAACAGCTATCTAATTGTTGATGAACTGATGTCGTGCTCTAATATGGTTGGGTCATTTGGGACAGATGTTACACTTCAGCGTTGTTATATATCCTGAAATATATATATATATCTAAAAATATTACTTCACTGATGCAAACAAAAGCGCACTCACATGTTTTACACTCAGACATTCGCAAATGGAAGTTTTCAAATTAGTTTAATAATCAAAGTAAGAGGGAAAAATGAATGTTTAATACAAAATGAAATTTAAAATAGGGATGATGTATTTATTCAGCGTTATTTTTTAAGAATAGAAAAGAAAATAAGATCAAGTCTACAAAAGGCATAAAAAATAAATGTGGGTTTGGACAGTTTTGTAAACGAAAAGACTTTAAATGATTTCGAAACCGCGTTGCAAGTTTAAAGGAGTAGTTCATTTTCTGAAAATACTCAAATAAGTGTAAATAAATTTAGGAATTCAACAGTGTTTTCTCTAGATCCCTGAACATGTCGCGTTGCATATACAAATACATAAGCTCGATAAATTATTGAGCTCTACAATTCCATCCAGAGAGACGATATATTTCACTTTTACCATAGCAAAAGAAAATTTAACATCAACTTTAATAGAATGTGCCTGCATTCTCCAGCAAACAAAGACGAATAGTTTTTCGACAAATTAACTCTTTTTACTCTTTACTCTTTTAGTTGTTTCAGTCATTTGACTGCGGCCATGCTGGAGCACGGCCTTTAGTCGAGCGAATCGACCCCAGGACTTATTCTTTGTAAGTCTAGTACTTATTCTATCCATATCTTTTGCCGAACCGCTAGGTCACGGGGACGTAAACACACCAGCATCGGTTGTCAAGCGATGTTGGAGGGACAAACACACATATATATATATATATATATACATATACATATATACGAAGGGCTTCTTACAGTTTCCGTCTACCAAATTCACTCATAAGGCTTTGGTCGGCCCGAGGCTATAGTAGAAGACACTTGCCCAAGGTGCCACGCAGTGAGACTGAACCCGGAACCATGTGGTTGGTAGACAAGCTACTTACCACACAGCCACTCCTACGCCTTTATAGACCAATTTTGAAAAAATACAACTTGACAACTCATTTCAGATACTCTCTAAACCAAAATTGTATATCGTAAGCTTTACAAAACATAAAGGAGAGTACACATCCATGAAGTAGGTGTTTAAGTTGATGCTAAACTCGAAGACCTATCTCTCTAACTTCACATATTTGCGTATGTATAGAAGGAATTATCACATGTAAAATGATTACATTCCACTAGTCCCATCCCCCAAAATTTCAGGCCTTGTGTCTATAATAGAAGGGATTATTATTATCATTATTGTTGTTGTTGCTGTTATTGTTATTATTATTATTATTATTATTATTATTATTATTATTATTATTATTATTATTATTATTATTATTGCTACTATTATTGTTGCTGTTATTGCTGTTGTTGTTTCTATTATCATCAACATTGCTGCTGCATTATCAAGAAGCTTGCTTCGCAACCATAGGTTTCAGGTTCAATCATCGCACATAGCCTATTGGGCAAGTGTTAGCCCGAGGAGACTAATGTTTTGTGAGTGAAATAGGTAGACGGAAACAGAGTGGAAACCCAACGTGTGTCTGTGTGTATATATATATATGAGTGTGCGCTCTGCCAGTACATGTGTGTACTTGTCATTGTTTTGCTTGTGTATGTGCTGTGGTTTGTTGTGGTACTCTTATTTTCACTGTATTGAAAGTGTTTTAAGTAGGATGTGTGCGGTACCTAGTAGTGCAATTTTCTGTGTGCTATATATACGAATAAGCCCTGGTGTTTTCGGTATGCATTTTTGTCTGAATATTTTTTTTTACCATAACTAATGCGCCTACTTTATTAGGAATTGTTTTTGCTTTTAGGATCCACATTCGAGTTACCTCTATTTCTATATCTTTGCATTTTGAAAATTTCTCCG
>NC_142933.1:30184040-30201540 GCF_046866305.1 Octopus bimaculoides
TTATTTCTCAAAATCTTATTATTTTCTGTAAAAATATTGCTTTCCGTTCAAATATAATTCGTTATCTATTCAATAATAATACTTAATTATACACGTTTTATTGTTGACATCAATGTTGCTATCGCAGATTTTTTTTCTTGTATCTTCTGCAGTGATATTATTATTATTACTAAGATGCCGAGCTGGCAGAATCGTTACCGTGTCAGACAGAATGCATAGCATCATTTCTTCCGACTTCAACGTCTGAGTTCAAATGCCCTCGAAGCCGACTTTATCTTCCACCCTTTCGGCGTCGATAAAACAAGTACCTGATTAGCACTGGGTTCAATGTAATTTAACCCTCTCTCATAAGCATTTCAGGCCTTGTGCCTATAGTGGAACGCACTTTTATTATCGTTGATAAGGCACCGAGCTGGCAGAATCGTTATCATACCGGATAAAATGCGAAGCGGCATTTCTTCGGGCTTTAGGTTTTGAATTCTAATTCCACTAAGATTGACTTGGACGTTTATCCTGGTGTTCAAAATGAGAACCAATTGACCAACGGCGTCGATGTTATTGACTAGCTCCTCCAACAAAATTCCAGGCCTTTTTCCTATATTAGAAAGAATTGCTACTGTCGCTGTTGAACCTCATAATTAACAGAACGAATAGAGCGTCACATAAAATTCGCTGCAATATTTAGTTATGGCAGGACGGCGAGCTAGCAGAATGGTTACTACGCCAGGCAAATTCCACCGAGGTCGACTTTCGGCTCAATAAAATTGCACCCGTTGAGAACTTGGCCGATGTAATAGGCACACGCACCCCCCCCCCCACACACACACACTCACACACATACACACACACACACACACACACACACTCAGGTATAATATAATACGAGATTGGTGGATATCAGACTATAACAGTAGGCCACATATTTTGTTTCTGCACCACGTACAAGCTTTAAATTACCGAATTTATATTCATATCCCATTATACAAGAGCATTCTTTATAATTACTAAAGTGGAGAATATTTTTCAGTAACAGCCATGTATGGAGTGCTTCAACTAGTGCAGCACTTAAAACATGTGTGCAGTGCACAAACAAATATTGCGATCTACTATTAAAGCCACGTTTTATATTATTTTAGTATTTATCTTATACAAAGAGGTGTTCCGCACGTGTATCCGACCTGGAAAATACCCTGATGCAAGATAACATGTGGACAAATAACGACATAAGTGCTCTTAAATGCGCGTTACGAAGTTTTCAGTCCAGTTATACAAAGCACACACCACATACACACACATATACACACACATATACACACACGCACAAGCACACACACACACTCACACACACATACACACACACACACACATGCACGCACACACATATATGCATAGTTACCTATGGAGCCCCAGAGTGACCGCAACATTTGAGCTGAAACTATCAGGTCATTTAGCATTAGATGTCTGATTTTGAACTGAAAGTTTATTTTACTTTATCTTAACAAAAAACACTGCAGTCAATCAAAGTATGCACCTAAATTATCAATACAATTTTGCCATTTTATTGGTAGCTATTTATGCCAGCAGAAAAGAGTTTTGGAGAGCAAGAGGTGATAGAATCGCAAAAGGCTGTTTTTACATCTTCAGATTTGAAGTTTTTTCGTTGCAAAAGTCGTCTAGTGCCTGGAAAACATAATAGTCAGTTGCTGCAAGCTCTGGCGAATATGGTGGATGACAGAATACTTCGAAGTTCTGTTCCTTTAACTTGAATAGCGTTCTTTGTGCATCGTGCGGTCGAGCACTTTCTTGCAAGAGAATTAGCCTGTCTCTATTGACTGATCTCGTTTGTTTAATTGCAAGTTCACTCATCATTTCATCCAGCTGGCTGATGTATATATCCACTGTAATTGACTTACCAGGTCTCATGAAGCTGTAGTGGATAACACCACAGCTGGACCACCAAACAGACACCTTTTTTTTGGTGAATTTTCTATTCTGGATTATGTGACTTCGTCTCTATCCAACCACCGTGCAAAACGCTTGCAGTTGTTGAAGAAAATCCATTTTTCACCACACGTACCAGTACGATGCACAAATGGTTCACTTTCATGCCATGACAGCAAAGGACAGCAAATTTCAAGACGACGTGTCATTTGATGCTCATTCAGTTCATGTGGTACCCACTTGTCCAGCTTCTTTACTTTGCTGATTTGTTTCAGATGATGCAATATAGTTAGAATGAAAACATCGAACCTTGCTGCTAACTCACATGTAGTTTGAGATGTATCCACTTCCACTACAGTTTTCAACTCATCATTATCCACCTTGGGGCTTACTCCGGTATATATATGTATATATATATATATATATATATATATATATATATATATATATATATATATATATATATGTGTGTGTGTGTGTGTGTGTGTGTGTGTGTGTGTGTGTGTGTGTGTGTGTGTGTGTGTGCAGACATGCAGGAAGTAAATAGACACTTTTAATTTTCAAAATTTCCGATCTAAGCGTCTTAATATGTTTTCAACGGTGTAGAATTTACAATGTAATTATTCTTTTTCAGTCCAGGTGCCATTATATTAAACATTTGCAAAAAATTCAGCAGTACAGTAAGATTTCCAGTAAGATTTGAGCCAGCGAAAAATTGCCGAAAATCTTCAAATTTTTGCTACAGTTAATAGAATTATAATTCTATTCAACAGCCAAGGAAAAGAATCAACAGATTTTGGTCCGGCCGACTTGGGCCCTCGGAAATGAAGCTTCGCTGTTTGAAGTGATTTGTGGAAAACGAACCCCGATCGAAGGCTTCTGATATTGTGAAACAGCTACAAATTAGTCCAAGAACGTGTGTTACAAATCTGCATAAGCTTGGGTATAATGGTCGAGCAGCTAGAATAAAACGTCTCCTTGAACCAATTAATATCATGAAAAGAAAGAAATTAGCTAAGGCGATGTCAGAAAAATCCAGTTCATTTTGGGATACTGTGATTTTCTCAGATGAATCCAGATTTGCATTATTTTCAGATAGTGGACGTGTTTAGGTCTGGGAGCTTCCCAATCAAGAATTTGATTTGAAACGACTCCAACCAACTGTGAAACATGGCGGTATCTCTGTAATAGTATGGGAAGCTGTCACGAGCAATGGTCGTTCTGAGCTGATCGAATGTCTTGGAACCATAAACTCTGAAAAATAAATCGAAATACTTAAGCAAGGATTACTTCCGATGTATTCACACGATAACATAACGAGAAATGAGTTTTTATTCATGGAAGATGGGGCTCCAGGCCACACATCGAAAAGGAATAAAAAATGGCTGACTGAAAATGGGATCAAAAAGTTTACTTGGCCGAGCTAATCTCCTGACATGAATCTTTGGAGCATACTAGACAGAGCTATTAAAAAAACTCGACAAAAACCTAAATCTAAAGATGTATTATTTCGATTGTTGCGTGAAAAGTGAGCAGAAATTCCACAAGAGACAATCACAAAGCTCATCAGTTCGATGCCAAAAAGAGTTTCTGGATTAAAAACTGCAAAGGGAATGTCAACCAAACGCTAAAGTATGCAGTCCTACCTATCGATTACATTTCAATTGCTCGCTTTGCGCAATAAGTAAAACATTTTGAAAATTTAAAGTGTGTATTTACTTCCTGCATCTCTGTGTATATATATATATGACGGACTCTCGGTTTCAACGTATGAGGCTCCGACAACGTACTTTTACTTTGTCAGTCATAATGCTTATGTCGAATGTGACATTTAAGATTAAGACCCTCCAACGATTTGCAAAGAAGGCCACACATTTTGCAAGTTTGAGGATTGCAGCTCAGTAGAGTTGATATATTTGCAGCCGTTTTTCTCCTTTGCCTTGTACCCCGGAGCCTGTTAATGCTGGTTGCAAGAAAGTTTTTAATACCATTCTGACACAATGCCCTCCATTTTGTTCGAACCAAGGCTGTTCGCTCATAGGTGTTGTGAGCTATCTTCATCACTAAGAGATTACTTGTCCTTATGGTCTACCAACATTCCTGTGTCCACTCTCAAACTGGCTGTACATGAGGCCTTTGGGTCTTCTTTCGGCACTCATTCTGACGACATGGCCAGCCCAATGCAATCGCAATTGTATAAGGAAGCTATCAAATCCACCAATCTTACACTTGCTAAACAAATCGGCATTAGAAAATTTGTCTTTTAGTGAGTAACTGCATATTGTCCTCAGACAGACTTTGTGGAAGATATCTAGTTGGTTAAGGTGTAGTCTATAGAGTATCCACGTTTCTGAGCCAACGTTTCTGAGTGTAGTAAGAATGGCTCCTTTATAGATACACACACTTATGTATATATTTATATAAATATATATGCATATACATAAATGTACATATATATAAGAACACCTACACACATACATATATTTGCGTGTGTGTGTATATTTATTTACATTTACGCAATGGCCCAGTGGTCAGGGCATCAGACTCGCAGTCATAGGATCGTGGTTTCGATTCCCAGACGAAGCTCCAGCAGGGGATAGTGGCGAACCCTGCTGTACTCTTTCACCACAACTTTCTCTCACTCTTAATTCCTGTTTCTGTTGTACCTGTAATTCAAAGGGTCAGCCTTGTCAAACTGTGTCACGCTGAATATTCCCGAGAACTACGTTAAGGGTACACGTGTCTGTGGAGTGCTCAGCCACTTGCACGTTAATTTCACGAACAGGCTATTCCGTTGATAGGATGAACTGGAACCCTCGACGTCGTAAGCGACGGAATTCCAACAACATCAACAATATGTACCACACACACATATACACATACATATGTGTGTTTGTGTGTGTGTGTGTGTGTGTGTGTGTGTGTGTGTGTGTGTGTGTGTGTGTGTGCATAGATATACATATACCCAGAGTTTGAAAGACTCATAATTGTTTTATATCCAATCAATACGTGTTTCTATATAAGCGAGTAAGCTGTACTATTTCTTCACCCCTAAACTACCAAATTTATTGATTTCCAGTCAATTCTCTAAAATATGTGTACGAAAGTATTTTCTTAGAATATTCAAGATAATTGTGACTTTAATTCTAACACCAAAGCTGCCCTCTGTCCGTAACCAAGTTACTCAGCAATCAACATGTAACTGTAATTAATCATAGAGAGACATACAATGTGGCAGTACTTTAAAATTGACGCTTTATTAGCAAGCTTTGATGAGTTCGGACAATTCTGTTGTTGGTGGCGGCAGGGCATGAGATGATTGCTGATAATTAAATAATTAGTGTTATATTCAGTTAAACCACTGCTTCTCCAGAGTGTGTTTGAAGCCACATATTTTTCGTTTTAGTAAACGTACAATCTCATGAAGATTTAATGTTAACATATTCTAGGACGGTGATTAGACACAAAGAATAAAGTACCGCATGGTATTTAATTTCATTCTTTTATTTCTGAGTTCCAATTTATTTCTGAGTTCCAAAGATACGTTTGCCATTCTCGTTTCTTGGGTCACTTATAGTCGGTTAGGTCCTTTTAATTGTATGTCTCACTTTCTTATTCATTAACTTGTGCCAGTGGACTAATTTTCTCGTTTTGCAGTCTATATACATACACACATGCTACATACATACATACATACATACATCTACGCACATACATACATTCATGCATGCTCGCGCACACATACATGCATACATAGATATATACATACACGTATCCATACATACATTAATACATACATATATATGTACGTACATACAAACATGCAGACATACAAACATACATACATGCATGCATGCATAAATACACACATACGTACGCACAAACAAACATACATACATACATACATACATTCATACATACTACATACATGATGGTAGGTCATCGTTGATCGAAGATCATGAAAAAGACCGGCTAATCTTTAAACAGATATTGAAACCGAAACTTAAATGGTAGGTTCTAGAGCACTGTGGACAAATATTCTTCATATACGCGCTAAGTAGATTCGAAGTGAGGGTCAACCCGCGAGAGCGATCCCACTCTATAAAACATGGAAGAATCACCACAGTTGTCCGGTAGTTTAGGACAGCTGCGGCGATCTGCAAGCTAAAGTTTTACTTTGGTATGGAATTCTAGTTAAAATTACATTGCAAGCCTGAAGAGGTTCACCAATCTTGTATTTGATGAAAGGTTGCCAAAAAGGGCACTGGACCACATGAAGAACTCCACTTCTTGACTGGCTGCTGAAGGTGTCTTCCCTAGTTATTTCCAGCTCATTCGCAAGTCAGCGTAAGGTTTGTGCTTGGAGTTTCTTTCATGACATGCTAATTAATCATTAACTGGGACTCTGACGGATCAGCGTAGTCCTTGGAATGATAATGGCTATGATGTTTCACACTCCTGCAAACACTGGGGCTCTCGAACCAGGCCCCCACTACCTGTTGCAGTTTAGATTCATACCCATGGCATACATACGAATGTATGTATGTAGCTACATGTATAAATACATTCAATCCTGCACAAACAGAGAAGAAGAAAATTGACATTAGCATTTAATATTGCTTTGTCGTATTTTCTGCTCAGTGAGTATTTAATGAGAAGTGTATATGAAGAAATAGGTTCATGTAATGCTCATATCATTCCTATAATCAACAGAAGATAAAGTATTAGAATTAACTTCACCTGAATAGACAGAATATATCGTTGGCTCTGCTACTCATCAGTAAAATGTTTGGATGGCGACAGCACTTTTATTTCATTTATTGTGAAAAATCATTCTAGGGAGAAAATGAAGGATACGGCTTACGATTTCATAGTTTTATAAAACAGAACTTTTGTAGCAAGTCAAAAATATATGAATATTTCAAGAACAAATATACCGTGTAACATAGCATAAGAGTTAAGCACCTGACAAGTTAAGTCTGTGAGTAAGCTTTGTTTCCCTGCTGAAACCTTTGCGTTTCACTCACATCAAAATTGTCCTCCGGAGAAGCATAAATATTACAACTACTTCTTTCTGCTTGTTCGAAAAAAAAAAAATGCACGGAATAAATGTATTGTTTCTTTTAGTTAAATATTGCGCATATTCTCAGATAAAGGAATATTTTCTTTTGGATTGCTGTTGGATTGCAATTCCAGTCTAGATTATATGATTATTAATTTTTATCAAAAGTGTAATAAATCATGACATCAATTTAAGAATCGCACTATCATCATCATCATCATCATCATCAACATCATCATCAACATCATCATCATCATCATCATTTTCATCATTTCACTTGCTCTTCTTTGTATCATTATCTTCCTTCTCCTTTTGACTCTTCTCGTTTCGTATTTTTCTATTTTTTCTTCGCCATCTCAGCTACTCTTCGTCTAATTTCATTCTGCTATATCTATTATTATTACTATCATTATTATTATTATTATTATTAGTATTATTATTATTATTATTATTATTATTATTATTATTATTATTATTATTTTATAACATTTTATTTTATAACATTTTATTTTATAGGCAGATATCGTTACAAAATGATAGCAGGCATTATATAATTGGAAAGCGAGAATAAATGCCCACTGTGTCCGTTTGTCGAAACAGATGCGTATTAAACCGAAATGTCATGTCTCCTAAATCGAAAACAGAGACATATTTTTGTTAAACACGGATATATATGTGTTTCTGTTATAGTTCTCACTAATCTTCATAATGGCTGTTACGTTTCTTAGTCAACTTTCTCATACAGCATATTCAACGCGCAGATGGCGGATTAGGTTGTCATCCGTGTTAGAACGCAACTGGATTAAAGTGCGCTGAAATAGGCGATGGCAAGACGATAAAAAGAGCAAAACAGATAAAACATTGGAATTATGTCGGCAGCAAGAAACTACTCTAAGAGCTGTCATTATGCTTATGGTGCAACAAACATGTCAGAAGGATCAAGAAATGAAACCGAGAAAAGCATAATTTCTGAAAGATGTTAAATTTCAATAAGTATTACATTATTGACCTGTCAAAGGGCTGATCCTTAGAAGAGCCTTCGGGCTGAACGATGAAATATCAAGTTTAAGTTTGATGACAGTGATTGGAGACTATCATTTGACCTAATGACCTTTTGGTGGTGATGGAGTGAGAGGAGAAGAGAAGAAGAAAGCATTGGCTTTGGGAACGCTTCAAACGATAGAGAGAAAAGCTATAAAACATAGATCTCCATTCTTAATAAAAATCTAAATACATTTATTTCTCATTTTTCTCCTCTTCCACTAAAACTTCTGTAACAGAGTTCGAAGTAATAATTACAAGCAATGATTAAGACAGATTAACCTTGCATTTACTTTATTTTACAATTTGTTGGTTGTTTGTAATTTTCCTTTACTTGTTTCCTTTCTTTTTTTCACTTTTTCTCTTCATTATGAATTCACATCTCTACAGTCACATATAAGGCATAAACGGTTATTCATGTATTCATGCTATTACAAGTGCAATTGATGCTGTTGAAGCTGCTTCCGATGTTGCTACTGCTGCTGCTACTGCTGCTGGTGCTGCTGCTGTTACTACTACTACTACTACTACTACTACTACTACTACTACTACTACTACTACTACTACTACTACTACTAATAATAATAATAATAATAATAATAATAATAATACCACCAACAACAAAAATAATAATTATAATAATGGTTTCAAATTTTGTCACAAGGCCAGCAATTTAGGGTGAGGCGTCAAGTCGACCACATCGAACCTAATGGTTCCTATTTCATCAACATGATAAAGGATGAAAGACAATGTTGATCTCGGCTGAGTTAGAGCTTGGAACGAAACTAAAACAACAACAAAAAATAAATACAACAATAACAACAACAAATACAGCAACAATAACGAATACCACAGTAACAGGAACAACAACAACAACAACAACAATAATAATAATAATAATAATAATAATAATAATAATAATAATAATAATAATAATAATAATAATAATAATCATTTCTACTAAAGGCACATGGCTTGAAATTTGGTGGGGAGAGGATTAGATGAATGCATCTAAAGACTAAGATAGATTACAACGACCATAGTGTTTCACTGGACTTAATTTCTCCACCCCATGAGGATAAATGGCAAAGTAGAACTCGGCAGAATTTGAAATCAGAACGAAGCGGCAGACCAAATAACGCTAAGCATTTCGCACGTTATGCTAACGATTCTTATCTCTTTGTTGCCCACAAGGGGCTAAACATAGAGGGGACAAACAAGGACAGACAAAGGGATTAAGTCGATTACATCGATCCCAGTGTGTAACTGGTACTGAATTTATCGACCCCGGCAGGATGAAAGGCAAAGTCGACTTCGTCGGAATTTGAACTCATAACGTAAAGACAGACGAAATACCGCTAAGCATTTCGCCCGGCGTGCTATACCGCCTTAATAATAATAATAATAGAAAGCAAAGATGGCAGGATACGACCAAAGAATGAAGGGTTATCATCAGAATAGGTTATTCAGAGTAGATCAAAAGAGATTCTAGAAAGAAATAAATGGATGGTGTACAGGTGGAAAGTTGATACCATATAACATTGAAAGTCAAAGGTTTTGGAGTGACATCTGGAGCAAAGAAAACGAGCACAAGAAGAATGCTGAATGGTAGCAAGAACTGAAACAAACATTAGTCTGCCCCAAACAGGCAGAACTAGTCATTTCAGTTAGAGAAGTGAAGGGAATTAGCAAAAAAAATGAGCACCTGGAAGGCCACGGGACCAGATGGAGTTCAAGGCTACTGGATCAAAACATTTGGTGAATGTCATGCACGAATAACTGCGCAACTCAACACCTTGTTAAATGCCGACCAAGTAACACCAGAGTGGTTGACATTGGTTAGAACAGTGCTGTGCTTGAGAAACATCGAAAAAGGCAATACGGTAGACAATTACAGGCTGATATACTGTTTGTCACTTAGGTGAAAATTATTGACTGGAATACTCGCAGAGTCAATATATGAACATCTGGAAAAAATGGAGTCCTGTCACATGAGCAGAAGGGTTGCAAGCGTAAGTGCAGAGGTACCAAAGATCAATTCCTGATAGACAAAACTGTACTTAGGGACTGCATGAGGAGGAAAAGTAACTTAGTCATGTCATGAATCGAATATCGTAAGGCGTACGATATGATTCCACACACTTGGATAACGGATTGTATGATTTGCTACTTGCTATTGTGCTGAAAAATACTGTCTGCACCTTAGAGAAACCCTATCAATTTAAATCTATATATTGTATTACATGAAGATATTTTGCTACTGCTCCTGCCACTTCCCCTTGTCAAGCCTTTAGCCATATTGTAACGTCTTTGATCCGTCACTCGCCTCAGGACGCTGGGTGTGTCTCGGCAAGTGATTGCAACAAACATGCAGATTAAAAGGAAATAATAATAATAATAATAATAATAATAATAATAATAATAATAATAATAATAATAATAATGATAATAATAATAATGATAATAATAATAAATATATCCATAAAGGAATTTGACAAATTAAGTAAATATAAGGACCTAGAAATTTAAATATCAAAGACGTAGCATCTCTAAGCGAAAACAATTTCTGTTATTGCAGGTGCCCTATGTATGAAAAAATAAGGATGTCAGAAACATCTAGATAATGTCCCAGGAAAATCATGTCTCAGAGTAATCCAAAAGATTGCGCTGCTAAGTACTGCCCACATCCTTAGAAAAACCCTATCAAATTAAATGTCTATGTTATATTACAAGAAAATATTTAACTATTGTCCCTGCCACTTCTCGCCTAGCTTTCAGTCATATTAGGACGTTGGGTGTGACTCGGCAAATGATTGTAACAAACATGCAGATTTAAAATAAGGCAGGTATAAACACACGCCAGAAAAGGTCACAGAAAACGAGAAAGCAACCATACTCTGGGATATGCCAATACACACAGATAGAGAAATTAAGGCAAATAGACCAGATATAGTTGTCAAAGATCATGAAGAAAAAAAATGCTTTCTAATTGATGTATCAATACCAGCAGATGACAACGTTTCTCGAAAAGAAATGGAAAAACTTTCAAAATACAAAGACCTGGAAATAGAGATAACTCGAATGTGGAGTCTAAAAACAGAAACAATTCCGATCATAGTAGGTGCCTTAGGTATAATAAAAAAATATTCAGACAAATACATAACAAAAACACCAGGACTTACAAATATATATAACATACAGAAAATTGCACTACTGGGTACTGCACACATTCTACGCAAAACACTTTCAATACAGTAAACATAAGAGCACCACAGCAAACCACAGCACATACCCAAGGCGCACAGAGCTGCGCTCGGTAGTGTAGTGAAAGCACGTTATAAAAATAAAACTACTGAACAATAATAATAATAATAATAATAATAATAATAATAATAATAATAATAATAATAATAATAATAATAATACGGAACATTATCAGACGGCATCAAGAGTCATATAAAGGAAATTGGAATACAGTGTCCAGTAGAACAGTTACAAAAGTTTTGCCTACTTGGCACGGCTGGAATAAACAGGAAGGTATTAGATAGCTGAAAGCGCGAATTGAATGGTACCGTAGGCTACCAGTATAACGTTCTTCAAAATGGTCCTGACCCTAAATGCAGATTCTGCGACACATTTAACGACACAATAGACCATTTGCTATCAACATCTATTACGTGGAGGACAGGGCATGCCGTGGATAACCATGAGTAAACATGGGTTGTGTCAGAGACATCTTAAGAGTTTCTTTGACGGCGTGCGTGTTTGGTCACCGTTTGATAGCGTTGCTTTCCGCAGATCAAGCGTGGACCGAGGCAGGGCACTTCGCAACAAGTGCACTGTCAGGCGCTCCTAGCTCTCTGACAATAAGTCAATGCATTCTATGAATATAATACCATGGTGTTCTAATGTGAAATAGTGCTAAGTAAGAGCCATTATATCACCAGGGAAACTCTGGTTTGTTCAAGAAGTCTCTCAAGCCGGGCTCCTTGGATAATTGCCAAAAAATCTTGGCAGGGCAGTGATACTGGGGAGTGAGTAGCACTGAATATTAGACATTTTAGTTTCGTCAGTCGCATTTGCACACCATCATACAGAGCTCGAGGATTGAGATGTTACTGTATGACTGAAGGCTTGGGGAAAGGAGTGGCAGTGGCAGTAGCAAAATATCTTCATATAATACAACACAGACATTTAAATGAATAGGATCTTTCTAAGAATGTGGGCAGTATTTGTCAGCACAATCTTTTGGATTTCTCTGAGACATCGTTCTCCTGGGATATTATCTAGATGTTTCTGACATCCCTTTTCTTATCATACCTAGGACACCCACAATAACAGGAACAGCTCTTGTTTTAAGATGCTACATCTTTTGTATTTCAATTTCCAGGTCGTTGTACTTACTTAATTTGTCAAATTGCTTAAAAGATATATTCTTAGAATACTTACATCTCTTAGTCTACAAGTATTTTCTGCCTTGGCTTTAATAATTATGTCTGGTCAAATAGTCTGGATCTTTCTGTCAGTTTTGACTGAAAAATCCCAGAGGATAGTGACATTTTTACCTTCAACGACTGGCTTATGATTAATGTTCATACTAGTTAGCAGGAGTGCTGATTTTGTAGTGTTTACATATTTTCCAATGTAAATGGTGTCCTAATTTGCATTCCTATCAACGATCTGCGGCGTGTCGTAGAGACAGGCAGCAAAATCAGCCGCCGCCTCCGTTTCATAGTATGAATTTAATTTCTTTCAGGGAGAAGGTTAGTTCCACCTACAAGAACATTGGCTCATCTTCATAGAATAATGCTTCCCAAACGTAGAATGTTTTCTCTGTGAAACAGGAGATAGAATCAGTCGGATATCATACGTTGAGGAACGAATATTTAGCCAATCAGAATTATAGATTTTCCATATCGTCTATGATAATTCTTATGTGCAGCAATATCAAAGTAGATATTTTGTGCTTGAACGGTATTAAGCGCAACTCGAAACACAAAAACTGCCGTTATATATCCTTCATATCACACCCTACCGACTTACATACAATGTAAACTGAGATACACTTTGCATAGGAATACGACCGGGATAATCAGGACAGAATGCATTGATCATGGGCCTTCTCCAGCAGAGTTGACGTAAATCTAAAAAACACCAACATATACAGTACCTTAAATTACATCTTACGTGAGTGTAGTAAAAATTCAGCAACTAAACAGAACTGCATTTTCTGGCCCACAACAAAACAAGATTTTTCGGATGTAGTTTTGACATTTAATTTAATAATTTATTTATTTGCTGAGTCTGGAGGTAAGAACAGTCCTCACGGCCTTCGCAGACCCTCTGAAACTCCATAAAAGCATGCTGCCGTTAATGAACTGTTTAAGCTATTGCAAATCAATACTTGCAAAGAGGGGATTTCCAGAGGACCCTTGTATTGTGAAGAAAGGAAGAAAGGTCTGGAAACAATGTCTAGCGTATGGCTTAATGTGAGTGGGGGGAAAGCTACAAGAGAGGAGACTAAGGAATGAACAAGGACCGAGTGGGTTGCAAATGCTTCAATGGAGATGGTAGGAGACCAGCGAACTCCGAGGGACAACGGCCATTATAATAACGGAAAAAAAGGCAGTCATTATTTGATATAATAAACAGTAGTAGTAGTAGTAGTAGTAGTAGTAGTAGTAGTAGTAGTAGTACTAGTAGTAGTAGCAGCAGCAGCAGCAGCAGTGGTGCTGATGGCAGTAGAGGCGGTGGCGGCGGCGGTGGCAGTTGTGGAGGTGTTGGTGATGGTAGCAGCAGTAGTAGTAATTGTAGCATTCGTAGTAATAGTAGTAGTAGAAGTAGTAGCAACGGCAGCAGTATTTACCATCATCATCATCATCATCATCATTATCATCATCATCATTATCATCATCATCATCATCATCATCAGTAGTAGTAGTATTATTAGTATTAGTGGTTGTAACTGCAAATTTACATTCTTACCAAACATTTTCCTAAAGCTCTACTAATGCTAAATTTGACAATGAACAACGTTTAATATGAAAGCGATTTTAAAGATGATTCTAACTCTCTCTTTCTCTCTCTCTCTCTCTCTCTCTCTCTCTCTCTCTCTCTCTCTCTCTCTCTCTCCCTCTCTCACACACACACACACACACACACACACACGCTCACTCTTTCTGTCTTTATCAATCTATCTGTCTGTCTATCTCTCTATCTTTTCCTTCTTTATCTCACTCTCTTACACAAACACACAAACATACCACGCTTACAAAGACACATGCTAATCACACATTCACATATAGATGTATGCAAATTGAATGTATGCCGCAGAGAGCACACTTTCGTAGCGAATGTTTGTCTTACACAGGAACACAGCCATGTCTTTTTAAAGCATGATTAATGGTAATTTTCCCATGGGTAGCATCAGATTTGTGAGTACCAGCGGCAGATTACAAAACCAGTATTTCTTGGCTTGTTTCTCCGCTTCAGCCTTTCAGTAATGTGTAATACTGACTTTCGCTTAAGCTTTGTATGGTGTAAATGTTATTGCTCCAAACATTTATACATATTTAACCTCATGTGAAGGCTGTTGAATGATTAATTGGTATGTGTATATGTGGGAGATCGGTTGAGTGCGCGCGTCCGTGCGTGCGTGCGTGTGTGTGTGTGTGTGTGTGTGTGTGTGTCTAAGCGTGCGATAAGATATGCGTTGTAGCAACGAACGGATTTCATACTACTCTAGAATGCTTAATAGTTATATGAGAAATTAATGATGAATCTAGACATTCTATATTAATACACACAAACAGGTATTATTCGATGAAAGTATACATATGTGTGTTTCTGCTGCTTCTGTGTATATGTGTGTGTGTGTGCAGGTGTCTGTAAGCATATATCTTTGTACGTACATACACACACTTATGTATATGCATGTATATACATATATGTGTATATCTACCTATATATACATATATATATACATTTATATATATATGTATAGCAATACATACATACATACATACATACATATATATATATTGGTTTCAAATTTTGGCACAATATAAGCAATTTGGGTGGAAGTTGTAAGTTGACTATATGGACACCAGTGCTTAACTGGTACTTATTTTATCGACCCAAAATTGATAAAAGGCAAAGTTGACCTTGGTAGAAAATGGTTCTTCTAATATTAATAAGCAGATGAAATCACTAACTGTACTCTGTTATATCTAGCTCACCTAGAATTACAGATTCAATAGTTGTTTTTTACATAATTTAGTCCCAGGATGAAAAGCAAGGCCCATATTTTTCGGGATTTCAAGACAACTGAGATGAATGGATGAAAACATATTAAGATCTAACATCTGACCTTAACGTTTGCAATAGTGTGAAACTTATTAAAGACAGCCATAGGTCGGATGGTGGTTGCGCTACGGCTGGTGCTGCTGCTGCTGCCAGTTCTTCTGCGAGACTAGGTGGTGATATGATTATACTACTAAAGGAAATGACAGTCAAACTCACAGCTCATACAGCCTAAATCTACCAATGTCCACACACAAAGCTCAGTGCAGGACCGTGTTCAAAATATCACAAAAAGTATTATGCAGTAACTGAGCATTTTAGGCCTCCACACTATACGTCCCCTGAATAAGTCGAGTTCAAATCACATAAGAATATTGTCACACCACTTTTTACCTCAAATGGTTCTGCTTTATTCAACGTTATACCGGGATATATTAAATTAAAAAAGACCCCACAACATTCAAACACTACTTGTATTCATCCCTCTAAGAAATACCAGACAAACTGCCAAACCCCGGACACGGAATGGTCCATGGTGTTCCGAAACATGATTTAAAAGACATCTCCACGAAGTGCTGTTAAGTTACTTATGGCCTGGGCAGATACTAGCCGAAACCAATCTAAGTTAAATTATCATCATGTCCTTTAAAAATCTTGACGATCTACAAAATATAAACATCTGATGTTTTCCTTCGTTTCTTAAAATTCTTCTTACAGTTACTTCGTAGATATTTGTCAATTTCGTAATTTCCGTTTCGATATGAATCGACGTCTTATTCGTGGGACCAAAATATTGTTATATTTAGGGATGTTTTTTTTTTCTTTTCCAAATGAATATACCTATTACACAATCGCTTTCATTTAAGTTTTATCATTGTTTATATTTTAGTGCCCTTTGTCTGGAAATCTTTCGTCACACATCTTCTGAACTCTTCAGCAACTCTCCATCCTGCGTGTCTCCTCTTGTTCTGTTTAGTCCATTCTGTCCAAACAAAAAGAAAATAATAATTTGCCAAGAACAAAAATTGAGCTTAATGAAACTTGGCGAAACGAGTAGTGAGTAAATCACTACTGTGTGCATATGTGCATATACGTACTTATATATATGCATGCATGCATAATACATACATATGTATACGTGTAAACGTGCCTCTGTGAGTGTGTGTGTTTTTTTTACATATATATGTATATAAGCGCCTGCGCACCCCGGTTCAGCCGGGCCACAGTCCTTAAATCCCTTAAACTCAGCATCTTTCTTCCAGTAATTTCATCATGTTAAACCTTTAATCCCTACACCATTTTTTTTTCTCTCATCGTTTTTTCTTTCTCTATTTTTTCACACCACTCATTCTTTACTGTCGAAGAGTGTAGCTCGAAACGTCGAAGTTTTTCCATTCTTCTCAAGTGTCAAACTAGTGCATCAGTTTATTATCTCCACACCTGTCTTCATCATTTGTTTTCTATAAATTTGAAATATATATGTATGTGTATGTGTATGTATATATAAATATATGTACACACACACACACACACACACACACACACACACACACACACACACACACACACACACACACACACATATATATATATATATATATATATATATACGAAAACATATATGTGCATAATTTACATAATATATACATACATTATAAGCATATATATATATATATATATATATATATATATATATATGTATGAATGTATGTATATATGTATACATATATATTCAAGAAGAAAGAAGGGATGATAAAAAGAATAAGATACAACAGTGAGTATGTGAGTATGTTATATACACCTATATAAGCAGAGATGTTATACATACAAGAGGGAAGAAAACGAGGGATATAGACATCTAAATCGAATGAGGGCAGATAGCTAATGTGTTATGTAGATGTACACAGAAAGGGAGAGAGTGTGCCTTGTGAGACATATGTACATACAGACAGACAGTCAAGCATTGTAAACTGACAATTGTAACAGCCAGGTAGAAAAAATGCTTGTTTTTGTTGTGGTCGCTGTTGTTTTCTCTTTATTTTATCTTTCATTTTTTGTTTTTGCATACAGGGAGAGATTGCACTCAATGACTGCTCGGTGCATGTTATAGCAATGATCGCATAATGCAGATGCAACCAAATGTGTATTTGCAGC
>NC_142933.1:30206540-30209040 GCF_046866305.1 Octopus bimaculoides
TGGTGTGTGATGCAACATATTTGTTGTGTGTTCATTAAGGTATCTTTAGAATGAGATACGGAAGGTGTAAAGGCATAATGAGTTGTGGTTGTTTTGAGCTATTTTTTCTGGGGGTATTTTTGAGAAAGAGGTTTTAAATGATCACCAATCGGTTATAATAGTGTGAGAATACACAAACAAATGAAAGATCAATGAAATTTATCCATTGTTTTAAACAAAATAAGAATAGAGAAATGACCTTTCTGTATTGACGCTATTTTGTATTGGTATTATTTCTATGTCTAATGCAATTATTATTTTGATTATGCTCATTTATCTGAGTACGGGTATCTCGGTGAAAGGAAACGTGATCATAGATTTCGCAAGCCTTCTGTCACAGGTAACACTGATGCCGGTAACGTCCGCTTTGAAGAGCTTCTAGCCAAAGTGCGCACAGTATGTGCAACATAGAGGGAAGGAAATTATATATGTATGTATATATATATATATATATATATATATATATATATATATATATATATATGTGTGTGTGTGTGTGTGTGTTTGTGTGTGTGTGTGTGTGTGTGTGTGTGTGTGTGTGTGCGCGCGTGCGCGCGTGTGTACGTATATATATTTTATATATATTTTTTTTTTATCAGATGAATGTGAGTTCGTCGTTTAATTGGAATTATTTCCAAAAATTTCTAATATCTTTTCTTCATATTTACTTTTGAATTTATTTGTATAAAATTCGTGGAGGTATGAAAACTTGTATAAAAATAATCATATATGAGTTAACTTATTAAAAACAGTTCAACAAATTCATTCATATTTATGTAATGGAGGAGATTTGATGTTAGAATGGATTATAGTTTTTATTTTTCCAAAAAGACTCAGATATTCATAAATAGAAAATCGTAATGATCGTATTTGTACTCGTCAGTAGCTGATATAAAAACTAAAAAAGATGTTAGAAGTACATAGATTTTCTCTTAATTATCATTATAAAAAAAAATTTGTATTCGTTCTTGCAGTAATGCCTATTTGAATCAAGACTAAAGAAATATATATTAAGTAGGTGCTAATTTATGTAATATCCAAAACTAAGTGTTATATGTCGTAATTGATTATCTTGTCAGAGTATTGATATATTTTAAAGAAAATTTTGAAATAAGTAATATGCGTGTAATAAGGTCTAAATAAACGGGATTACTTACGTTATAAACTTATATAATCAGATATAGAACCATTAGTATATAAGAAAGGTTTTCTAGTGTATGTCGAAATAGTTGTTGATGTTATTGTTGAGCGTGTTTTCGTAGAAAGGAAAAACAAACAACTAAAAACAGAGAGCTGGATAAGTTTCTTGCAATGTCGGGGAGACAATAATTAATATACTTGGATATTTTACGGATATAATAGTCATACATAGATTTACATAAACAGATACATAAATAGACAAACAGATATAGAAATAATACATAATTTTTTTTTTGTATTTACATATCAGTACACATATACTTATGCGCATACAAACACACACAGCCACATATACATATGTATGCTCTTTTATACATACATAGACGCACACGTATATACATACATACATACATAAACGCACACACACACATACATATATGTATATGTATACATACACAGACATGCATGCATATACAAATACATCTATACACATGCGAGTACGTTCTTATATAACTATCTCTATATACATAAACATAAATACATATACGCGCTCATTACATACTTATATACAGGCAGAAGGGCATATATGCACATATGCATATACGTACATATATACACGCATATACATCTACATACTTATATACATATACGCATATACAAATACACATACGTACACTTACAAATATATATATATGTATATATATAATTATATATATATATATATATATATATATATATATATATAGCGAGAGAGAGAGAGAGAGAGAGAGAGAGAGAGAGAGAGACAGAGAGAGAGAGAGAGAGACAGAGAGAGAGAGGAATAAATGTAAGGACAAGCGTTTAAGAAACCCCAAAATTTTGGGGGGTTTAAAATTTGGATAAAATGTTTTGTGAAGGATTATAATACTATCCATGTATAAGAAACTCCCATATTTTTTACAAAAAAAGAGTTCCTCGTTCAAATACGGTGCCTAACTTGCTTGTCCTTAGATATAATCCTCTGCCTGCTCAAGTTCAAATCTCCTGAGCACTGCGAAATGTATCTTATACAGAGAATACCTGTCTCTTATCTATATATGCTTTCATGTATGTACGTATATATATATATATATATATATATATATATATACCATTGCGATGGTTTTGCTAAGCATTGTCGATTTTTACAATTTTGTAAAAATAGTATTTTATAAGTTTAAAGCTCATAAGCGATCATTGCGCATAGTCTAAAGAAGATAGTCTAATAATGGGGAATATAGTCCCTGGACAGAAAAAAGGTGGTTTTCCGTACGTCTGGGACTTGAACCCACATTCTTTCTTT
>NC_142933.1:30214040-30229040 GCF_046866305.1 Octopus bimaculoides
TGAATTGATGAAGTAATTCATTTTAGCACAACTGTGCACAGAAATATATGCACACTCGTAGAGACATAATACGCATACCTACATGTTTACGCATACATGTATACGCATACATGCATACATAGGTATGACGTCTATATCATACATGTTGTGTACGACTAAGTACTTCATAAGTACACGCGTCCTTGCTTTTAATGTATACAATTAAGTAACAAGCATAAACACATCACTAATATTCCTAATATCCTCCACCCTGGATTCAAAATACTGAGATACGTCAACAAGATTTGAAAAACATCCCCTCTAGATTTAACGTTTCTTACTTATTCGCCTCTGTGTATTCATGATGTGAATTTTCTTAGCTTCATTGTTGTGGTTCTAAATTTTGTTTGTTCTACGTTCAACCCGAGTTCTCAGCAACTTAAAGAAAGCGCATTGAACTTTCTATCTTTTCCTTTTATTTTTTACATGCTTCAGTCAAATTGGACTGCGAGGCGTGCTTTGGGTACCGTGTTGAAGGCTTCAGTCGCACAAATCGACCCCAGGATTTAGCTTTTGTGCATATACTTAACCCATGGTGTTTTTGTTTTTGTTGTTTTGTCCAACTGACTGCTAGCTTACGAATACTTAAACAAACCAACACCGGTTGTCATGCGATCTTAGGTAAAAACAGAAAGACATTGATACACACACACACACACATACATACATACACACATATGCACACATACATACACACATATGCACACATATTTGCTCCCAGTTATTATCCAGCAAATGGCTTATTTACCATTTGAATGTTTAATTTTATGTATTTTGGTATATGATGTCATATTTCTGTCTCCACTTTCACATGTTTGTCACTGTATATATATACATTAGATATGTGTGTGTGTCTGTTTGTGTGTGTGTGTGTGTGCAAGTATATATATATATATATATATATATATATATATATATATATGCACGCACATATGACTTGTTCGCACACTGCTTCTTATTTCTTTATTTCTTTATTGCCCACAAGGGGCTAAACATAGAGGGGACAAACAAGGACAGACAAAGGGGTTAAGTTGATTACATCGACCCAGTGCGTAACTGGTATTTAATTTATCGACCCCGAAAGGATGAAAGGCAAAGTCGACCTCGGCGGAATTTGAACTCAGAACGTAAAGACAGACAAAATACCGCTAAGCATTTCGCCCGTGCTATCGTTTCTGCCAGCTCGCAGCTCGACATGTTCGCACACTGCTTCTGCCAACCAAATTTACTCAAAAGGCATTAGTCGGTCAGGAGCTATAGAGAAGATACTTGCGTAAATGCTGTTCAGCGGTACTGAACTCGAAAAGACTCAATTGGTTAAAAGAAATGAGCTTCGTAACCATATAGCCATATACACCTATCTTTTCTTTTTTCTTTTTTTTTTTCGGGCTTTTGTTTTCTGTCGTCTCTATTCTACACGTTAAAGAATCTTCATCGGAGAGATTTCTCTTCCAAATTTCAGGTCTCAACACTGTGTTTTTGACTTATTTGCAGTAGATTGCCAGTCGTCTATACATGATATTCTGTTCACACCTCGCCATAGATATTTAATGCTTGGACGCAAACAGCCGGTATTGATACTCTGAGCATTCTCATCAGACGATTTCGCAACTCGGCTTGAAAGTTACTCCGACTTAGTCGCTTTTTAAAATTTTTTTTTATCAACTCTGAATAGTTGATCTCACAGAATTTCAGAATGAATACGCAACGTATTTCACCTGACGCTCGAAAGACTCTGTCAATTCTGTGTTTCTGGCATGTCTAGGATTCTATATATAATGCTTCCTTCTCTTTTAGACACAGTATGGTGTTATTTGAGACAGATTTCACTGTTCTTTCTTATCGTACGATTGAAAAGCGACCGTCTTTAGATTTCTGCAAACGGATTTTATATTTATACAGTAAAATGAATTATTTGTGCATGATGTCGGCTGCGAAACGGACGTCATCATATGAATATCAAGTGACGAAATGAATATATTCATCTTTCACCTGATTTACTTTATGTCCCCCCTCTCTCTCTCTCTCTCTCTCTCTCTCTCTCTCGCCCTCTCTCTCACACTATATATATATATATATATATATATATATATATATATATATATGCACATATATATGAGTGCGTGTGTGTGTGTGTGTGTGTCTGTGCGTGTGTTGCACTTTACATCAAACATTCTCGCAGTCGCACAATATCACAATATTCCGAAAAAGTTTTGTCGAACTTTTTCTTTTGATTTCAGTCATTTTCCTAGCAATTGGTAATGACGTAATAAAATTAATACGATGATCGTGATACAATAAGAGATACATATGGTGCCCACTTTACGCTTCAGACAAGATGGACAAAATGACTGAAATCAAAAGGAAAAGTTCGACAAAACTTTTTCGGAATATTGTGATATTGTGCGACTACGAGAATGTTTAATGTAAAGTGCAACACACACACAAACACACACACATACACACACACACACACACACTCTCTCTCTCTCTCTCTCTCTCTCTCTCTCTCAAAAGTGTCGATCCCCTCCTTAACCTGCTTCCTCCATCTGTGGTGATGACAGGCATTGTTCCCCCAGTCAGTGTCCTGCATACCACAGGCCTTTAATGAGGACTTGACACAGTCCTTAAATCGCAGTCTTGGTTTCTGCCAGAGTCTCCTTCCATTCACAAGTTCTCCATATAGCATCTGCTTAGGAATCCTGCTATCCTTCATTCTAATAAGGTGTCCAGTCCAACGTAACCGGTGCTTGTGCACCATTGCCTCAATACTCAAGATATCAGCTGTCCTCAGGACTTTTGTGTCTGGAATTTTTTAGGTCCAGCCAACATTGAGAATGTTAGCTCTCTGGGAATATATGTCAGATATCGATCTTCTGTCTGGCCGCCTCTTTAATCTTCGCCAATTTACTGCCAATTCAAAGGTTCTCCTGTCTATTATTCGTGACCTCCTTTATGCAGATGACTGTGACTTAGTCACTCATACAGTGGATGACATGCAAATACTCATGAATTGCATTTCTGCTTCTTGCAAGGCATTTGGACTCAGCATTAGCCTGGACAAGACTGTTGTAATGTTCCAGCCTGCACCAGGAAATCCATATGTGAAACCAGCTATCTTGGTTAAAGGAACAATTCTGAAGGTAGTTGACAAGTTTGTCTACCTGGGTTGCACACTCAGCCGTTCTTGCTCCTTGGATGAGGAAATATCTTTCAGGTTGCAGAGAGCAACTAATTTCTTCCGGTCTCTTCAGTCTCGTGTCTGGTCCCAGCATGGCATCGCAAGGCAAACAAAAGTTGCTGTGTACCGTGCATGTGTACTGACATCGCTCCTCTACTCATGTGAGACATAGACTCTGTACAAACGTCAAGTAAGGGTCCTTGAACGCTTTCATCAGACATACATACCTACATACATACGTACGTACGTAAGTACATACATACTGAGAGAGAGAGAGAGAGAGAGAGAGCCAGACAGACAGAGAGTACAAGCAGAAATGCTTCCACTTCTAAATGAAACAAGAGATAGTACTCAATGCATGGCCTTGATATCATTTTGATAATTATTTAAATTTATGACGACTAATTGGGTGTTCACAATTTGCTTCTGTCACTGTTGATGTGTCTGTCTCAGTGTCTGTTTGCCTTTTTTTCATATATACACTCTCATTCAGCTACCATGTGCGTGCGTGTGCCTGTGTGTGTGTGTGTGTGTGTGTGTGTGTGTGTGTGTGTGTGTGTGTGTGTGTGTACGTGTGTATTTGTATATTTAGGATATTAATCAATCGTTTATTGGTTATATAGACACATGCAGATTTATATTTGGTATTCTATAAGTGTATGTTTGTTTCCCGTAAACACATTCATATATGTAGCTATGTATGTCGATATGTACACGCATGTAAGAGTGTGAGGTTGTAATATCTGCCTACATACATACATACATACATACATAGATACATTCCAAACTTATATTGTTACTTGACATGTCGTTGTTTTAAGATTCAATGTAATTCGCTGAAAGATTGTACTAAGTTCTGGACACATTTTTGATTAGTGACGGTTACAAATGAATAGCAATTTGCTTATAAACTCCTCTAGAGGGTTCAAATGATAGGACTGACTCTGTGAGAAGCAATGTTCTAATGTAACGTTGGACAGTGATATAATCTCCAGAGATACTTTCTTGATAATCTTGATTGTTTTTGCCAAAGCAAATCAAACTCGTTCTCTCTTTACGCTGATAAATGTTCCCGAATCATTATAACTGTTTCAACTCATGTGAAAAATGGCTACTCCGCTGATTGGGACAAGTGTAATACGTGTGAGTGTATATGTTGTGTAATATATGTATGCATGTATTTATGTATGTATGTATGTATGTATGTATGTATGTATATATATATATATATATATATATATATATATATATATATATATATATATATATATACATACATACATACATAAACACATACATATATATATATATATATATATATATATATATATATATATATATATATACATAAATATAAACACACACACATATATGTATGGATATATAGGCAAATGTGCATACTCGTCTATATATATGTACGTGGATATACATATGTATATGCATACATGTGTATATGTATACATACATACATACATACATACATACATATATATATATATATATATATATATATATATATATATATATATATGTGTGTGTGTGTGTGTGTGTGTGTGTGTGTACACACATATATATTATGTGTGTATGCATGTATATTGTATGGCAAAGGCGCGTGGCTTAGCGGTTAGTTTACTGGTTTCACGATTGTAGGTTTGTGAGTTCGAAACCCGGTGGCATGTTGTGTCCTTGAACAAGACCCTTTATTTAACGTTGCCTTAGTCAAATCAGCGGGCAAAAATGAGTTGTAACTATATTTCAGAGGCCCAGCGTTGTGACATTCTGTCTCACGCTGAATCTCCCTGAGAACTACTTTAATTGTACACGTGTCTGTGGTGTGCTCAGCTACTTGCGCGTTAATTTTCACGAACAGGCTGTTCCTTTCATCTGATCTGCAAGAACCCTCGTCGTCATAAGCGATGGAGTTCCAGTATATATATCATGTATGAGTGTGTGGATGCGTGTCTATTCATAAATCTGTTTGTTTCAAGATCTGTGTATATTCATTTGAGTGCGTCCGATTTGTGTATTTGCAATTGTTCATAATACTGCTGTCGATAGCGAAGTAGTCTTCAATCGAAAATCCAGTGGTTCGAATTTGTCCTCGTAACAACGATGTGTTCGAAGCCAAGATATTTTATATTTTACTATTAACACTCCATTTCACATCGTTCTAATTAGGTGCCACTGAATGAAATAGTTCTTCGGCGGTAGAATTGTAAATTTGACGAGGGTTTTATTAGTTTGCAATGTTGAGTTTATTTCTCCCCGCAGTTTCATTAGAGAAATTCATAGATTCCACTAAATAGACAAATCACAATTCTCCATTTGAAAACAAAGTCTTCAGCCTTGCTACGACTACTTTGTATACTAATAGGAGGCACTCGTATAACATAATTATGGTTAGAGACTTCTGCGCTAATTAATTATCTCACGGGCTCTTTATTTGTCACATCCACTCAAGGTCAGTATATTCACATGATTGTAGTACAGTTTTCTCATAATTCTCCTTTTGGTATTGATTGACCAAACATAACTTTCTCTAAATACACTTTCTCGAAGATAAAGGTTTGAAGCAGTTAATTACGCTGAAATTATTTATAAAGTTAACGAACTTCGTTTAAATCAAATCAAATATCGCCTGATATATTTTTATCATATGTACAAAGGGGTAGAGCATTATGCCCAAAATTTCTTTGGCCCGTCAGTAATATTGGAAGTAAGGCATAATAATATCCCCAGGGAAGAGAACTGTATCGGATATATCACAAGCGACTGTACCCGCTAATACACGAGAGAGACAATTGGTGAGGATTAGCAGGGTGGCAAATTAAGTGTTCATACAAGAAGAGGAGCCAGGTTTCTGCATTAGTTTCCAACTTCTCAATTTCAGTAAAAATGGCTAAGTCGACTTGAGGGAAAAGCAAAATTTATTCGCATCATAAGCATGATGTATAATCGAAAGAAGCTGTATAGTTTCTGATGTAGAGAAGTGATCGATATAGATATATCAACAATATGAATGTAATTCAGAAGATTAACTTCCAGAAAAAAAAATTGTATTTCATGAACATATATAAACCTGTACACTTGGAAAATATAGACTGTGCGAGTGTGTGTGTATATATACATACATATATATAAATATATATATATATATATATATATATATATATATATATATGCGTGTGTGTGTGTGTGTGTGTGTATGTATATATATATATACATATATATATATATATATATATATATATATATATATATATATATATATATATATATATATATATATATATATATACACACATATATATACATATGCGTATTGGAGTGTTATATACAAATCGCATGTATATACGTATTGTGTAGGCAAAATAATTTATATACACATACTTATACATACATACATATATATATATATATATATATATATATATATATATATATATATATATATATAGCTATCTACACACACAAATACAAACACATTAATCGCGATTTAGAAGATATCTATTATACGATAGAAAAATGTATTGTAGCGTTTGACCACATGGGACAAGTGGTCGCTGTTGATACAAAAGTGTAAATATGTATATTCTTACTGATGCAATAGAGAAGTCCAGGAGAACGAAAATCTATTGCACAATGTAAAAGAGAGAAGAATGAAATCAAACTGATGACAATATACGAACTGAAGTATTTACTGAGTAAAAATGTAACTTGATAAATTCGTATCTATTTCTACTCATTTCAGTATAGAATGAAGAAAAGTCTCAACTTTCCAAGTATTGGAAGCTTTGTGAAGACCTTACTGATGCTCAGTGTTGAAATATATATTGACTCACGAAAAGCAACCAAGTTGGTCCTTAATTAAACTTGGCTATTTTCAATTATTTACACAGAACCAGGAAATCCAGTATTGAGGCCTTCGTGATCTTCCTTAAAATTGCATTAGGACATAAAGAAATGAAAACGAAATTGCTACAAAGACGGTATAGGAAATGGCCTCTATTAACTTGTTTTCGAATATGGTACCTGCAAAAAGCTTACGGGTCCGAATAATTGTCGTTACATCAGCACTTATCCATAATTATACGACAGTAGATTTAGTGAAAAAAAAATCGGCAACAAAAATGTAGGAATATATAAATAGATATTCAAATATGTAAGTATGTATGTATGTATGTATGTATGTATGTATGTATGTATGTATGTATGTATGTATGTATGTATGTATGTATGCATGCATGTATGTATGTATGTATGTCTGTATGTATGCATGCATGTATGTATGTATGTATATATGTATTATGTATGTATATATGTGTATATATATATGTATGTATGTATGTATGTATGTATGTATGTATGTATGTACGTATGTATGTATTAGTAAATATACGTATGCATGCATGTAAGCTGCAATCTGTGTATTCGAACACGAATGCTGCGAATTATTCATATCACTGCCGAATTTGAAATTTTGTGTCTTACGAGAATGTAAAATAATTTATTCATCCTTGAATGTAATGATTGTAATAGTAAATGAAGTTATTTAAGAATTCATGTTGCATTAAGAATGAATATTTCTTTATGAACAATGCTTTTCGTTCTATTTTGATGTACATAAGCCTTTACTACAAGCAGTGAGAATGTTTAGGTCAATAAATTTTGTGCGCAAATACCTTGTGCCATTGCATAATTTTGGTTGCGATAAAATATGTAATAGCATTATAGGAGTCCCTTTTTACAACTGAAAACAATAAGGAACTCTACCTGATGGTTGTAGTGAGTCAAAGAAGTCGATGGGGCAGTTCACACTACCCTGGTCAAGAGAAACACTGTCAGTTGAGTTATAAGTGAAGACTTCTGGAAGCTTTTTTAATAGTATATTATTAATGGTATGTAGAGGAACATTTTTTGGAGCCAGGATAGCTCTGTCGCCGATGAAATCTCTATTGTTGTAATTATGAAGCAGATTAGGAAAGGTGACAGAAAGAGAGAGACAGAAGAGAAAGAGACAGATGGAGAAAAAGAGACAGGAAGAGAGAGAGAGAGAGAGAGAGTGAGAGCAAACGAAAAAGAGTAAAATGGAAACAAAGAGAAACAGGAAGAGATAGCGATAGACGACGGAAAGAGAGAGACATAAAAAAGAGAAAGGGAAAGAGAGAGAAACAAAGACAAAGAGAGAACGACGAAGGAAACATAGAAAGAAGAAAGAAAAAGAGAGAGATAAAGAAAGGGAGAAAGGAAAAAAGAAAGAGAAAGGAAGAAAGAAAGAGAAAGGAGGAGAGAAAGAAAAAAGGGAGAAAGGAAGAGAGAGAGAAAGAAAGAGAAAGAACGAGAGAGAAAATACCCGGATAGAGATAGACAGATAAAGAGATACAAAGTGTAAGACAGATAGAGATACAGAAAGAGAGAGCGACAGACAGACGGACAGACAGTAAGAGAGGATACTCATAGTATTAAATATCTAAAACACGAATATATATATATATATAGGTATGTGTTCTTTTATTCTCGCTAGGGTATTTTGACAGAGAAATATAACGTTTGATGTGTGTGTGTGTGTGTGTATTCTTTTAGTGAGGGAAAGGGAAAGAGAGAAAGAAAGAGAGGGAAAATAGACAGATAGAGAAGAAAGAAAATCATAGAGAGAGGGTGTCTGGTTTTAGTTTCACTTTGCGGAACAAAGAGACAGAATCTCTTTGAAGTAGCATAGCAGAGACAGACGGCAGACAGACAGATAATATAGAGAGGGGGAGAGAATACTAGAGGAGACATAGAAAGAAAATCATAGAGATGGTGTCTGGTTTTCGTTTCATTTTGTGGGCCAAGCAGACATACAGACAGAATGTCTCTTTCATATATATCTATAGATATGCATATATGTGTTCCAAACTACGAAACCCTGATAGCTAGCAACAAGCAATATAGCGAAATGCATTATAATCGAACGAAAGAAAACTGATTTTAGTGATCGAGATTTCAAAAGTCGCCGAGGGGTTAGACTGCATCGAAAGAATGCACCACAGCCAGTTGTCCAGAATCACAACCGCGAGAATTCGATGAAGGATAAATCGAAACGATCGGAGTCATTAATAAACAAACTCATGAATTTTCATTTTTCTTTCTCGCATATAAATAAATATATATATATATATGACAAAACAAACAAAAACACCACGTGGTACAATACCGACAAGTTCCAGGGAGTAATGTTTGTGGACGCCACGCCACACGGAGAACTGGCCCGCAGATTTCGAAAAATCCTCAAAAGTACCAAGTTGAGGATAAATGTTATAGAAAAACCAGGGAGATCAATTAGATCAATAATATGTAAAACATATCCCTTCAGAAGAACAAGGTGTGTTGAGGAGAGTTGCATTGTGTGCAAAAATAGTCCTGGTGCCAACTGCAAAGCCAGAAATGTAGTCTACAAAATAAGCTGTATGGATGGTGAGTGTAAAAACAGAAACACGACATACATAGGTGAAACGGCAAGAAGTTTGGCTGAGCGTGTAAACGTACATTGGAGGGACTATAATAATCAAAAGCAAACCTCGGTGCTCTACCAGCATGCCAAAGAACAACATGGTGGTGTACTGGACAGAATTAGCATAGACATCCTGTCTAGACACCCCCCCCCCCCGGTGACGCATCGTTGCGACAAATACAGGAGTCGGTCCTCATAACTGAAACGCAACCAATTTTAAACACCAAATACACGTAGATGAGGGCCTTACAATTGCCCATGGTTGCATGTGTTGTTCACACATATGATGCGGAATATGAACGTAAATAAATTAATTAAAAGTCTCTATCTGATCTGATATAAACGAAATTGTTACAAACATACATATGGACGCACATACTTACATATAGGCACGAACACATACGTGCGTGCACACATATGAGCGTGCACACATACGAGCTTGCACACACTCACATGCTCATACCAAACAGTTTCGAAACAACGCCAAAACAACGCCAGATCATACATTCAAAATAAATGGAAGTGGAGAGACAAGTTACTGAAGAGATTGCAAGAGTGCAATGAAATAATTTAACAAAAAACTATATAAATTAATAAAGGACTGAACCAGTGCGTGTGTTTATTACCGGCACAATGCCTCTCCCAAGGTTTAATTGTATTTCTTTCAACACACGTATCCACATCAAGAATCTTGCACACGAAATACACATACGAAATATATATATGAAGTCATACATTCTTATATATTTTATATATATATATATATATATATATATATATATATATATATATATATATATATATATATATATATATATATATATATATATATATATATATATATATATATATATATATATATATATATATATATATATATATATATATATATATATATATATATATATATATATATATATATATATATATATATATATATATATATATATATATATATATATAGGCGTAGGAGTGGCTGTGTGGTAAGTAGCTTGCTTACCAACCACATGGTTCCGGGTTCAGTCCCACTGCGTGGTATCTTGGGCAAGTGTCTTCTACTATAGCCTCGGGCCGACCAAAGCCTTCTGTGGATTTGGTTGACGGAAACCGAAAGAAGCCCGTCGTATATATGTATATATATATGTATGTGTGTATGTGTTTGTCCCTCCAACATCGCTTGACAACCGATGTGGTGTGTTTATGTCCCCGTAACTTAGCGGTTCGGCAAAAGAGACCGATAGAATAAGTACTAGGCTTCTAAATAATAAGTCCTGGGGTCGATTTCCTCGACTAAAGGCGGTGCCCCAGCATGGCCACAGTCAAAAGACTGAAACAAGTAAAAGAATAAAAGAATATATGTATGTGTGTTTGTGTGTCTGTGTTTGTCCCCCCACCATCGCTTGACAACCAATGGTGGTGTGTTTACGTCCCCGTAACTTAGCAGTTCGTCAAAAAGAGACCGATAGAATAAGTACTAGGCTTCCAAAGAATAAGTGCTGGGGTCGATTTGCTCGACTAAAGGCGGTGTTCCAACATGGCCGCAGTCAAATGACTGAAAGAAGTAAAAGAGTTATATATATATATATATATATATATATATATATATATGTATATAAAAACAAATAGTAAATGAGTATATGCATATATACGTACAGGTATGTGCATACCTACATCCACCTGTATGTATAGGTGCATATCTGGGTACAGGACATTGCAAACAAAACGTAGACAAGAAAATAATGATAATCAGAGTACAGAAAACACACAAGCCACATAGAGAATATTTTCCTTCATCAGCTACCCCCGTTTCAACACCGGCGTTTCAAAGAGCAACTGTAAATATGCAGATATGTATGCCTGTACGTAAGTACGTATGTATGTATGTATATGTACATGATTATACTATGGCTTCCAACACTAACAATATGAAGATCGTTATTTAAATCATTCGAAATTTTGGCAATGCATAGACTGAAAGAGATACAGTCTAACCTCCTACAATCAGGCGTTTCAGCAAAATTTTTGTAATGTCTGCACAAGCCATCGTTTCGTCCAGATTTCTCCTGTGTTTCACCAATTTCCTGCAAGAAAACACACATAAAATATAAAAGAATATTAAAAAAAAAAAACAAAGAAAAGAAAAATAAAGAAATAGATTAATAAATGAATAAAGACAGTGAAAACGGGGGAAATAGGGTAAAGCCAGAAAAGTTAGAAAGCCTTATACCTGCTCCCGCTAAATAACTATTTTTCGGACTCTGAAATTAATGTTTCGCAGCAATAATACTTAATGCTTTTCCGTTCATCTCATAATGTGTGTGAGTGTGTGTGTGTGTGTGTGTGTGTGCGTATATACACACACACACACACACACACACACACACACACACACATATATATATATATATATATATATATATATATATATATATATATATACATCTATATACACACTGTATTATTGTATTCAAGAGTATGCAATATGCTTGCTATCTGCAGCAAGTAAAGTGGCATGCGCATAGGCGTGGTGGGGATAGAGGTAGTAATATTTCTTGGTGTTGGTGGTGGGGTTGGTGGTGTTGGTGGTGTTCGTTGTGGTGGTGGTGGTGGTGGTAGTGGTGTTGGTGGTGGTGATGGTGGTGGTGGTGATTGTGATACCTGTAGAAGAAGAAGAAGGAGGAATTGCAGAAGAGAAGGAAACAATGTGATTTGTGATGCGATGTAAACCTTCATGGTTAGCAAAATAGGGATGTACCAGCAGCAGCATTAGCAGCAACAACAACAAGGTATACAAGGAGATTGAACAATGATGATAAATGAAGGACCACAGGATAAAACAAAAATAAAAGTGGGATAGCACGCGCTCGCGCTCGCACATATACACACACGCACACACAATTATAGTCTACATATATTCATATATACATATATTGCATATGTATGCTCAAGATTATAAATATGTGTACGTGTAGATTATGTGTGTGTATATGTATGTATGTATGTATGTATGTATGTATGTAAATTAAAAACGTAAAATTAAAACAGAACACAAAGGAGGATTCCGCGGTACACGTGTTTCAAGCTTTATACACAAACAGTCGTTGCATCATTATATGGGTGTATAATTGGTAGACAGGATGGCATAAAGCTATCTTCAGCTGAAAATATATTCTTTCCCAAGCATTATATCACAAAGAAGAAGTCACCAAGAAAAATGCAAAAGAGAGAGAAACATGAGAGAGAAAAAGGGGGAGTCTACTTGGTATTATCTATTTTAATATCTATTGCAATATACATTGTAATATGTATGTATGTATGTATGTATGTATGTATGATTTTTTGTCATTTAAATTACTTGAGTCTTCCTCTGCGAAAGGAACTGATTTCCTACAAAGCAACATCGGTAGAATGTAGAATACAAAATCAACGTCATATTTCAAACCTGAGAAAGTCTTGCTTAATTTTCCTGGACCCACTTACACATTGTACTTGTAATGTGCGAATCAGCTGGTTGATTTCTTTTTCTGAAAACCCTAACTTATCAAGATTGGCAGTTAGGCACATGCCCATATAACCAAGTACATTAATTATAATTGGTATAAATATGAATTTATAATCTGTATATAGAAGCTGTAGGTTTTGGAGCAGTTGTCCATAGTTAGCTTCTTTTTCTTTGATGCTTAAAGTAATATTCACATCAGCAGGACAGCGGACCTCTATGACGTACAAACTTCTTTCTTGGATGTCCAGACGACAATATCCGGCCTGTTATGTTTCCACTTGACAAATGTTCTGGTGGAAATGTTCCATCAGTATTACTTGTGCAGATGTTTGTATATCTGTTCAACGATGGTGGGTACTCTCTATAATTTTACCAGGACAGTTTTTCTTTTTCCGAATGGCAGTGTATATTGATTTTGCGATAATGTCAAGCCGCATAGGAAGGTCGTACATTGATGACATTTCGAGGCAGCAACTGATCACGTGTGATATCTTGCACAGAAATATGACATAGTCTACATTTTCGGTTGCATCTCAGAGCTCCGAAAACTTCGCTGTCGCATTCGTTTATTAAGTATTTTGTAGCAATCTCTTGTTCTTGGATTACAAATGCAGTGTTTGAAGAGTGATGTAGCGGTCATTAGGAACAGAGTGTTTCTCGAGGAGCTCGCTACCGGATGTTGTTCTCTACTTTTACTGTTGTCGTTTGAGATACACTGATCTCAAACATTTGTCTCCTTCATCTCTTCTTAGCAATAATCTGTCGATATCACTATTTGTGTGGAGATTTCCAGTTTATGTCTATCTATCTGTCTGTATGTATGTATGTACGTTTTATATGTGTGGTTACATATAAATATAATTATATATGTGTGTGTGTGTGTGTGTGTGTGTGTGTGTGTGTGTGTGTGTGTGTGTGTGTAAAGGTAATTTCCGAGGATCAAATTGTAGGAAGATAATAAGCTTCGAGCAGTCCGTACATGGTATGAACAATAGTGGTTTATTGGCGTAGAAGGTTGTAAATTTTTCCCGAATCGAAATTCGATAAACTGTAAAAGGTTATTTTACACTTCATAGTTAGCAACTATGGGTTGCTATATATGCGAATAAAAATCCAAATGGGTCACTATATATGCGAATAAAAATCCAAATTTAGGGAACCGAGCAGGTAAAATCCAGGCTACATATGTTTCCTAGCTAGCAGAACCTCGGAAGCAGTAATTACTTAACGAAGGGTGCTCCACTAGCTACTTATCGGGCCAAATGTACCTTAGTTAAATGAAAGTTACATTGTCACCAATAGATACCATGTTAATTCGCATGAGATTTGACCGGAAATATATATATATATATATATATATATATATATATATATATATATGTATGTATATATGTATGTATGTATGTATGTATGTATGTATGTATGAAAAATATTGGATTTAAGAAGTCGGAATAAAAACTATAAGGTATTTTGATCCTTGTTCTGAAGGTTCGTACTGTCCTCCGCCTTTACTCTAGCACTAATAATCAGTTCTGGTGTTGACATATTTAAGCTTAATGTGATTTATAATAAATCACATGAAACATTTACTTTGACGACCTTCTGTTTGTGTATTGACACAACTAATAGTAATCTCCCTTTTATAGGTTTTCTCAATTTCTATTTATAATAATATCCGCTCACAAAAATATCTGTGTCATGTTGTGCAGTCTTGCAAACTTACGACCAAAGATTTTCCAGCCATGATCATCCTGTATATTTTTACTACTCATATATGCAAAAGTA
>NC_142933.1:30236540-30249040 GCF_046866305.1 Octopus bimaculoides
TTGTTCCTTTTTCTTTTTTTTCTGTCGTATTTTCTGTCTTGTTTTTTCTATCTTTTTCTTTTCGCCTGTTATAAAATTGTAACTTAAAAACTGATGATATCATTCCATCAATGTGTGGACGCTGGTTGCTCTCGTTCATACTTTACATTTAAATTTCTATAATTTTGAATTTTTATCACTTCTTATGTTGAACTTGACAAAGACAGACTTGCTTTTGAAATATCGTTCAACTAATGAAATATCTATTGCAATCGAATCGCGCTCTTCGCCTTGACTGTTTAGCTTTGTGAAGAGTTACATCAATCCTTTTTAAATTATTATTATTATTATTATTATTATTATTATTATTATTATTATTATTATTATTATTATTGTGTGAGAGAACAGTGCATACCTTCATACGAAGCCCAGCATACCCATCATGACTACCCGTCCGATATGGCTACACCAGGCACATGTATCACAACCATATGTTCGCAACATGGTGATATCATATTAAGATAAACAACGCATGACCTTGCAGGTAAGGCCCAGTTAGAATTTTCGTCAGGTCTAGTAACCCACCCCGCCCAAAATTTCCCTGAATAAGGGTTATTTTAGGATGATGAACGAAACATTCATGTTTCCAAAGCTGAATTATCCAAACCCCAAAGCATTCATTTCAACACATGATTATGATGCTCCCCGACTACTTCTGCTCGTGGTCAGAGATGCATATCCTCAGCCACTAAAGGACATGATCAACTAGTTCAGGTCAAACAACTGACAAGCAAATCTATGGTAGTGAGCAAAATATTTGCTGCAGCCCATCTTTTATGCTAAGACAACCAATGTATATGACAACACTTCCAATCAGTGAAGATCAGAAGCCATGAGATCCACTGCCTGGACTGAATCAGGGCATTTCTTCTTCTTCTTCTTCTTCTTCTTCTTCTTCTTCTTCTTCTTCTTCTTCTTCTTCTTCTTCTTCTTCTCCTCCTCCTCCTCCTCCTCCTCCTCCTCCTCCTCCTCCTCATTATTATTGTTATAATAATAATAATAATAATAATAATAATAATAATAATTATTATTATTATTATTATTATTATTATTATTATTATTATGTTTTTTTTTCTTCTTTCTTCAATTTTTTTCCCATTTCTCGCCGAGTGTTTTCCGTACACCTAGGGCAGAGAAACGTTGTATGCATTCCCAATTTACACACGCAAATTCATAGGTAAAACATGTATTTAAGAAAAAAAAAAAAAAAGATAAAATCATGAATGGATGTTGTTTTCACAGCGATAATGTTCTTCTTAGTACATGAGTCGTTCCAGTTAGCACGATTTTTTGCACCTCCTGTAGAGATGGTAAGCCTGGTATCATTTTCAAATAGATTTCAGTACCTTTTTTTATCATTCCTAGAGATCCTACAATCACTGGTATGGTAGTCGCCTTGAGGTGCCACATCTTTTCAATTTCTATTAGCAAGTCTTTATATTTACTGATCTTGTCAAATTCTTTCGCCGCTATATTATGATCACAGGGAATACTCATGTCAATTAATAAACACGTCTTCTTTGTCTGATCTTTTATGATAATATCCGGTTTATTAGCTTTTATAGTATTGTCGGTATGTACGGGGAAGTCCCAGAGAATCGATACATTTTCTCTCTCAGTCACAGCTTCAGGGTGGTGTTTATACCATTTGTCAGCGCTTTTGATTTTATAATGCTGACATATTGTCCAGTGTAAATACTGGCCAACTCTGTCATGTCTTGCTTTATATTCTACAGATGCTAAAACTCTACACCCTGAGATTAGGTGGTCTATAGTTTCAATCGCATCGTTACAAAATCGGCATTTTGGGTCAGCTCCATTTTTTATCACGTTGGCTTGGTAGTTCCGGGTTAATAAGCTTTGGTCTTGAGCAGCCAATATGAGACCTTCACTCTCTGCTTTTAGCCCTGAACTTCGTAACCACTGATGCGTGCGTTTCTGGTCGACATCAGCTTGTTTGCTACGAGCCACATACTTGCCATGCAGAGGTTTCTGTTCCCATCTGCTAGCTAATTTTTCATGTGCTTTTGTCTTTGCAATTAATTTTATTTTCTTTGCAGCAGCAGTTGGCGCATTTCCTTCGACCTGATCAAGTTTGTGGGTATCTAAGAGTTCGGTAGCGAATTGTTTGCTCTCTTTCAGAATAGAGTGAAGTCTTTTCGGTCTTTCATGTTTTTCAACAAGTTTCAACATCCAATCGTTGATTGTTTCAAGGTATTTGGCCAGTCCGATTGTGGTGGTTCATCATTAATATTATTATTATTATTATTATTATTATTATTATTATTATTATTATTATTATTATTATTATTATTATTATTATTATTATTATTTAATCTGCATGTTTGTTACAATCACTTGCTGAGACACACCCAGCGTCCTGGCACAAGTGCATGATAAAAGATGTTATAGTATAACGGAAAGCTTATGAAGGTTCAGGGTTTTCCTAATGATGTGAACAGTACTTGATAACACAATCTTTTGGATTTCTCTGACTCATGCCTCTCCTGGGATCTTGTCAGCAAGCTTTGATCTTGTGCTGCCAATATGAAACCTCCTGTCTCTACTTTCAGTCCTGAACTTCTCAGCCACCGATGGGTTGTTGCTTGGCCTACATCAACATTTCGGTTTCGAAGTATATACTGCCTATACAGAGGTTTCTTGCTTCACCGCTCCTCAATTTATTTCTGCCCGTTCTTTTCACAGTCTGTTTCGTCAGTGTTGCTCGTTTGGCGGCAGGGGTTTCAGGTTCTTAATCTAATTCAGTGTTGAAGCCGAGTTCCCTTGTGAATTGACAAATTTCCTTCGCGAAAGAATGTGATTTTTTGCTGCTTTCGTGTTTGCACACAAGCCGCAGCACCCAGTCCTCTGTATTAGATAACTACTTATCCATTGCTATTGTGGCGGTCTTATAGCACAGTTGTACCACCATAGGTTTTTATAGCTTTCTTCTACTATTATTATTATTATTATTATTTTCTCTATATCACAAGTTTTGTTGGAGCTCCTGGAGTCTTGCATGCGTAGTAAACCTTTTGTAACAGTTCTCGTGGGCACTCTGTTCCAATTTCCTTTGTATTCCTCTAGATGCCTTCTGATACTGTTCCCAAAGACCCAACAATATTTAGCACAATCTAAACATACTTCATTTTCCGTAGCTGGGATTACTATTATTATTATTATTATTATTATTATTATTATTATTATTATTATTAGTAGTAGTAGTAGTAGTAGTAGTAGTAGTGGTAGTAATAGTAGTAGCAGTAGTAGTAGTAATAGTGGTAGTAGTAGTAGTTTTATCATTTTATTGCTGCAGTTGTTATTGCATTTTTATTGCTATTCGTATAAAGCAGTTTTCTCATTATATTGGAGTCAAATAACTTTTAATTTTCCACACTAAGGAAGTATTTTATTAAACTCTTTCTCTCATCTAAATCTTTGGCACCATCGTTTGAAGTGTTTATAATATATCTATTGTGCAATTATATCTACGTGCGTATATATGTGCATATACCAGTGTATATGTGGGGATGTGTTGTGTGTGTGTGTGTGTGTATGTGTGTGTGTGTGTGTGTGTGTGTGTGTGTGTGCCGGTGTGTGTATCTCTGTGTACGTGCAGGTTATTTGCACATCTCTGTGCGTCATATTTTACAATAATGAATAAAGTTAATGACACTAATCCGTATCTAAGCATTTATATACGTATATATATACATACATATGTGTATATATATATATATATATATATACATATGTATATGTATATACACACGTACATATTTATATACGTATATACATATATGTATCTACATGCATATATATCATCAAATGTATACATATATGTGTATATATATATAAAGATTTAACACACACAAACACACACACACATGAATAGATTTAATACATACATATACGCACAGATGTATATATATATATATATATTATATATATATATATATATATATATATAAGTATATAAGTATAAGTATATAAAGTATAAGTAGATATATAAATATATATTTTATATATATGTGTGTGTGTGTATAGATAGATAGATAGATAGATAGATAGATAGATAGATAGATACCCATACTTACATATGCATTAGACACATACAAAATGTATAAACACACACTCACAAGGACATATGGAACCATGTATGTACATATATCTGTGTGTGGGCGTTTTGCCTAACTGTGCTTTTGTATATGCTGGGTTCAATGTCTGGACTGTATATCTATATAACATTAAGTGTGTGTATATATGTGTGGGTAATTTATTTATTCTTTTATTTGTTAATTATTATTCGTTAATTATTATTATCTTTAAAGTATATTGGGAGTTGTTCAAACTAGCTTCATGCAAATTACATATACAAGTTTGTACTTGATATATATATATATATATATATATATATATATATATATATATATATATATATATATATATATATGTGTATATACATATATATTTATGTATATATGTGTATGTATGTATGCATGTATGTGTGTGTGTGCTCGCGCTCCAGTGTGTATGCATGCATGTGTGTGAGAGTGTGTATTTTTTGCTTATTTGTATTTGTATGTAGAGTGTGCAGGTGTATACAAGTGGGTGTCTATGTATATCAAATCAAATATATTTTGATATTTTCAAATAAACTTAATTACACAGAATTTATCGGAATACACATCGAAATAAACACACACACACACACGCACACACACACACACACATGCACACACATATATATGTTTCCAGTATACACGCAAACACGCAGAGACACACACTCACGCTTATATATATACAAACATACACACGCGAATGTTTACCAACATAGATATATATCATTGTATTTTATTTACTTGTGTATATATATCTATGCATCCATTGTCTACTATAATTTTATAAATACATAAACTTACAAACAATACACTCACATACACGCACCCACAGACACACTGTATATATGTGTCTTTGCTAATATATTTATATATACATATATATTACGTATGTGTGTGTATGAATGCATGTATATGTGTGTGTGTGTACAGTGAGATTGGAAGAGACAGTTTCTATAGCCTCATATCAGTCTTCTTGTAAAGATAAATAATGAAATGTTTCCTAAATACCTAAAAAAAAAGCCATCCTCGGCAATCAATTTCGAATATATATGAATGTGTGTATGACAGAGAGAGAGAGAGAGGGGGAGAGGGGAGAGAGAGAGAGAGAGAGAGAGAAGAGTGAGAGATAGATAGATAAATAGATAGACAGATAGACATAGAAATAGAGAGAGGGAGAGTGTGTGTGTGTGTGTGTGTGTGTGTATGAGTAAAAGAAAACTTTGTAAGATAGAAAACAACAGAAGGAGAACAATATCAATTAAACCACAACAGCATCAACAACAATAGTAATATAAGTATAAAAGGAACGAGATAAAACTGTCGTAAGCGAAGAAAAATATACTGAAGATTACAACTGGGATGAAAAATTGTGTTTGAATTTGGAAAAAAATAAACAAAAGGAATAAAATGAATGTGTGTATGCACACACACAAGCACACAGGCGCACATACCGAGATCCACATATATACATATATACATACATACATACATACATACATGCATACGTACATACGTACGTACGTACATACATACATACATACATACATACATACATACGTAATACATATGTATATGTACATATAGTCATATATACATACACACACATATATACATACATACATACATACATACATACATACATACATACATACATACATGCATACATAAATACATATGTATATGTACAGAGAGACATATATACATAAATATATATTTATTTACATTAATATATACAATAGTTATTATATTGCAAATTTACTCCATGTTACGGCACAGAATCATGTTAATATTGCTGGCCATATAGGGCGGTGAGATGGTAGAAACGTTAGCACGGCGGGCGAAATTCTTAGCAGTATTTCGTCTGTTTTTACGTTCTGAGTTCAAATTCCGCTGAGGTCGACTTTGTCTTTCATCCTTTCGGGGTCCTATATATTAAGTACCAGTTGCGTACTGAGGTAGATCAAGTTGATAGGCTTCCGCCCCCAAAATTTCGGCCATAGCCATAATGTAAGCATTTAGCACAGTACTATGTATTGAGTACTTTCCCCTCTTGTTTGTAAAAAGTAACGTACTTATATATGTAGATGTACACTCACATACGACACATGTGCCATTCACATATATATATGCCCCTCGTATACCCCTCGTGAAACTTATAGCAGCATACTGATCCTCCTGTATTTTCTTGTACCCAAAGCCATGAAAATTTCACCACCCCTCGTATATGTGTGAGTGTGTGTGTGCATGTATATATTTATATATTTATTTATATATGTGTATATGTAAGTGTATATGTATACACACACACACACACACACATATAAACTAGGTAAAACACAAACAAACAATTGAAAAGGAAAAGTCCGTGATCCCGCGAGCAGTCTTTCGATTTTGGCATCCAATGCGTTTATTAGCCCAATATTCTACAAGTTGTTATTTATAGCTTTATCTACTTCGAGTTTCACAGTTAAAATAAAAGAATAATCTACTTCATATCTCTCGAATTTCTGAAATTCATTAAATGTAACCAATATATACATATATATATATATATATATATATATATATATATATATATATATATATATACGACTGTACATATGCTTGTGTGTGCGCGCGCGTGTGCGTATATGGGTGTGTGTTATCTAAATATATGCCAGTTATCTATGTTATTATATATAAGTAAAAATCAATAAAGGTGGGGCCACTTGAGAAGAACGGAGCAGTCTAATTGTCTGTGCGGCAGAGAAATTAATCAATTCATGAGGTGATTAATCTGAGTGGCATAGTTATAAAATGGCAAAGTGGAAAGATAACTGAGTGTGCGTGTACACACACACAAACACACAAACACACACACACACACACACACATACAATTACACACATACATACACACACATATGTGTATGTAGGTATATGTGTGTGTTGAATATTTTGAAAAGTCATAATTAACTGATCCTCCTGTATGTTGTTTTACCCAAAGCCGGGAACATTTCAGCACCCCTCGTGTGTATATTATATATATATATATATATATATATATATATATATATATATATATATATATATATATATATATATATATATGTATGTATGTATGTATGTATTATATATATATATATATATGTATATATACGAGAGAGCGAAAGAGAGAGAGAGGTACATATATACATACACATATATATATATATATATATATATATATATATATATATATATATATATATATATATATATATATATATATATTTATATCTATACCTATTTATCCACACACACACACACACACACATATATAAATCTCCGTATACATATGCATGTAGATAAACGTAAATTATAAGTGTATGTTTATCCGTGTTTGTGTGCAAATGTTGAACCGTCACAATAAATATTTATTGATACACAATTTCAATGGGAATATGAGATTATGTGTATTTGAATTTGGCTCAGTGGCTAGAGCTTTGGGCTCACAATCGTGAGGTAGTGAATTCGATTATCGGAGCGGGCTCTGTGTTTCACGTAGCTCCAGTTCACTCAGCTGTAGAAATTAGTTGCGCCGTTATTGTTGCCAAGCCGTATCGACCTTTGCCTTACCCTTGGATAACATCAGTATATGTATATATGTATATGTGTGTGTGTCTTTGTATTTATGTTTGTTTCCCGCTCCCATACACACACACACACACACACACACATCACATGACACCCCGTGTTGCTGTGTTTACGTCACCGTAAACTAGCGGTTCGGTAAGAGAATCGATAGAATATGAACCATGCTTTACAAAATAAGTACTGGATTCGATTTATTCGACTAAAATTTGAAGGCTCCAGCATGGCTGCAGTGTCATGACTGAAACAAGTAAATGATATATACATTGACTATAGGATTCATTATAATCTAGGACCATCAACCAGAAATGGCTAGGTACAATAACATAGAGTTCACAGTGATATGAAGCAACCCAGAAGGTACCCTATGTTGGTTGGATACTGTAGATATGTAAGTACAAATCTAATTTAATCATTAGATCCGACTCAGAGCTGGTTCTACGTGCGGATGTAACATTTACGATAGCTGCTTCAGCAGAATTTTATTGATATATTCTTAGATTACATCATAGCATAAATCCACTGTCTTCAGGCAAAATTTTGGACAGATATAAATAGGTAATATAAAATCTTAAAGGTGACGAATGTAGCCAAAATAATAAATAAGTACTTATTTATTATTACTTATTTATTATTATTATAATTATTATTATTATTATTATTATTATTATTATTATTATTATTATCCTCTATTTATAACTGCTAAAAATTTTACTTGAATATGGTGGAGTCTATGCTATGATGTAGTGCAGTGAACCTGGGGTCCGCAAAGGTAGTACTGGGGGTCCGTGAACTAAATTTAGAATTTCTATTATACATACATATATATATATATATATATATATATATATATATATATATATATATATATATATATATATATATACGCACATATCGATAAACATATTAAAAGGGATCCGTGGGAAAACTCACTGTTGGAAACCACTGTCAAAAAGTTGGGAAACACTGATGTGATCTATGAATGTTTCAATAAAATTCTACCGATAAAGCTGTCTTAAATTTTAAACCACATTTATGTTCATCTTCTATACATACATGCGTAATGAATAACCAGTATTCAGAATACAGATATCCAAAGTAACTGAGACGATATGAAAAGCAAATCTACGTTCGGGTGAATTGAGACATCCTCAGACCAGCACCAACAAGCTTGACTCCATTCTGCTTCGCAGCTAAACAGCAGCACGTGACTCATCATAAACCGGTGCACTATTTGAAGATGAGTGCACTTATATCAGAGTGGCCTAGGACCTCATTCTACACATGTGTGAACCGCAAAAACACCATTGTGGAGGGGTAGTCAATGAATTCTATCTACATCAATTATTCTGCAACCATAGCGCAGGCTAGTTTCCATGACATACCCCTCTCTGTCATAATTAGGATCCACGACGCGGTTGGTATCTAGTCAGAAATAGAGCCGGTAGGGCTTGGCTGCAGGGATGGTAAGCGCCCCGACAGAATAATACTCCTCTCATACAAAGGAGATAAATCCCTAATCTGGGTTGCAATGTGCTGCTGAGGCTCCAACCTTGCTGCCCCGGCCGCAAACCCAGGTGTCGCAGCCCGTGATGCAGAGGAAAGAAAAATAAACAAATGCAGGAGTCTGAACTGAGACCACGAGGTGTGTTTGTTGAAGCTAGTGTCGCTGGCCATTCTCCGCGGCTACGCCTTTGCAATTTTTTCTGCGAGGCACAACTGATCACGACATTTAGTCTGGGGTGTAGAAGCTATTTTCCCCTCTCTTCTGCTGCTTAATTTCACCCCTTTTTCGCTTTCTTTGTTCCCTTGGCGCGGTAGTTCTGTTTATCTTCTTTTTTTTTCTCGGTAAAACCATCTTTTATACTTTTAATGCATGTTTCTCTATTTTCTTCATGTGAAAATATGTTGCTAAATAATAAGTTCATGGGGGTATTTAGAATTTCATGTGCATTTCTGTTCGCGAATTGAAACTTGTATCTGTTGAAACAAAATAACACATGACCGATTCTTAGTTACATAATACTAATAATGCAAATTACATAATCAAAACGTAGTGTAAATTCGCCAGTGCAACGATAGACTATCTCACCTCACCCGGCTCATAAATTGTCTCATTCATTCAGCTCCTCCTCCTTTACAGAATGTCTGCCCAAGCCTATGGTATTAGACCATCAGGACATAGGAAATTTGTACACACATTTATTCGAAAAGCACCGATTTACTTCGTCTAGCAGTACAGCTTTATCTGCAAATCAGTATGTTAAAAACTTTCAATTACATGATATTATCCATGCAGCTGGTGCACTAAAGCACAATTTGATGGTGTTGAAAATACTAAAAACAAAACATGCAAACGAGATAACTCCACTGATATCAGACAAGTGAAATGTTAGAAAATAAAGGTAATGACTTTATAGGCAACTGGTAAAAGTAACATACGTGTTTCGACCTTATAGAACCACATGATATCAGTATATACTATAATTTTCGCAACACTTGGAATTGAATAGTACATACAAACATGTATGTATGTATGTATCTGTGTATGTATAACACCTATTTTTGCCAATCTTTGCCGTTATTGGAAGAGATATTTTCCTACGATCATAACATTTCGCGAGATTAAACATTTTAATCTGAAATTAAGGAATTATAAAGAAAATAGTGTGTTGAGTTCGCGTTTCATTGTTTACTTGTTTAGTTATTACGAAGTTCAACGAATGTATATACTTACACGCACATAAACACGTACATATTTTAATAGATAGATATGTAAGCATATCTGTGTGAGCGTATGTAAACGTATGTAGATGTATTGAGTCATCCCATACATAATGCAGCTTTTTATAATTCTTTTATTTTTCAAAATTAAGATAAAGTTGTTTTTTTAATATAAAATATACGCTCCTTTGTTTTCTGCAATGCTCATCCATCTATCTGATAGACTTGCAAGGCCCCTCTTACAAAATTCACTTGGCCGTGACGAAAATTACTTCGTCTACAGAGTACATATTTTTTTCCATTCAAATGATTTTGAAGACTGCGAAATAAATGATAATTAGACGGTGCAATGTCCGGCAAATATGGTGGGTGGGGCATCACTTCGCATTGAAACTGCTCCAGCCTTTGGAATGTCATCCTCGCTGTATGTGGCCGAGCATTATCCCGATGGAAGAACACCTTTCGACTTGAAACCAAAGATGGGCGTTTTTCCGATAACACTGACTTAAGCGGCTCAAGCTATTTGCAGTAGATCTTCTTTTTTATCGTTTGGTTAGGGTTTAAAAGTTCAAAGTGGACTAAACATTTCATATCCCACCAAAAAGATAATATCACCTTACGTGGGTGAAGACATTCTTTACTCAGGGTTGCCGGTGTTTCTCTTTTCCCTACCCAATGTCTTTAGCGATTGTCATTTTTATAGAGAACCCATTTCTCGGCACCAGTCACACTTCGGTCCAAAAGAGGTTAATTTGTGAGACGTGACTGCAAAGAAGAGCAAATATTCACTCTCTGCGCACAATTAAACTCGGAAAGCTTGTGAGGAACTCATTGATCTAATTTGCTGACTTTTCCAAAGGCCCGCATGTGACGATGAATGGTTGAATGATTAAATCCAAGATTATCAGCTAGTTCCTGAAAAGTTAAGATGGGATTATGTTCCACCAGGGTTTGCAGGACGTTCCCGTTGAGCTCTACGGATCTTCCAAGACGAGGATCGTCATTTAGGCAGCAGTTTCCGGCTCGGAATTTTAGGAACCACTGTTGAAACTGGCTTACGCTTATTGACCGATCCGCTTATATTGCATTGATATTTCTCGAACATTCGATTTCGCTGTTGCTTTTATTGAACTTATAAAGTAAAATATGCTGATTATGCTCCTTTTGATTTCCATTATAGCTGCACTCTTCAAAACTTGCACTAAGAAGAAGAACTAGGTAAAGCTACTATCTGCTTTTATAGCAATTTCATGCAGATAGTGTATCCCGCTCCCCTCCAACTTTTAGTTCACACAATTAAAAAGAACCGTATTATTTATGGGACGTGGCTGTGTGGTAAGTAGCTTGCTTACCAACCACATGTTCTGGGTTCAGTCCCACTGCATGGCATCTTGGGCAAGTAAGTGTCTTCTGCTATAGCCTCGGGCCGACCAAAGCCTTGTGAGTGGATTTGGTAGACGGAAACGGAAAGAAGCCCGTCGTATATATATATATATATATATATGTGTGTGTGTGTGTGTGTGTGTGTGTGTGTGTGTGTGTATGTTTGTGGGTCTGCGTTTCTTCCCCCAGCATTGCTTGACAACCGATGCTGGTGTGTTTACGTCCCATAACTTAGCGGTTCGGCAAAAGGGCCCGATAGAATAAGCACTAGGCTTACAAAGTATAAGTCCTGGGGCCGATTTGCTCGACTAAAAGCGGTGCTCCAGCATGGCCGCAGTCAAATGACTGAAACAAGTGAAAGAGAGTAAAAGAGAGAATATATACATGACGGATGACGAGAAATGGGTTCTCTATAAAAATGTCAAGCACTGAAGACATTGGGTAGGGAAAGAAGAAACACCGGCACATTAGGCTATGGACGGTCTTCACCCACATAAGGTGTTATTATCTCTTTGGTTGAATATGAAAGGATTAGTCCAGATTAAACCGAAACCGAACGATAAAATAAGATCTACTGCGAGTAAGTCAAAGCTAGAAGATAAACGCCAAATTTTAGTGCAAG